>NW_027118629.1:0-64915 GCF_036417845.1 Apteryx mantelli | reverse complement strand
TACATACCATCCATGTGAATTCTTCTGTGCCTTTACCAAATCGGCTAATTTTTCATCTTCTTGGGTATAAAAGGGATTTACAGAGAGATGAGCAGTAATCGGGCTTACCTTAGTAGGTATTAGAGCTAATTCAGTCCATACTTGCCGTGCAGCAATTTTGGCTGCCTGGTCTGCCTTCATGTTTCCTTGTGCCACATCGCTGCCATCCCTCTGATGTCCTCGACAATGCATTACAGCCACTTGCTGAGGTAGTACCACAGCCTCTAATAACTGTAAGATCTCGGTTCGATATTTAATAATACTACCTTGAGCCGTCAACAATCCTCTTTCCTTCCATAAAGCTCCATGTATATGTATTATTCCAAAAGCGTATTTAGAATCTGTCCAAATATTCACTCTCTTATCCGTACTCGGTATTAAAGCCCGAATTAGAGCGACCAGTTCTGCCTTTTGCGCTGACGTTCCTGGCATTAATGCCTTTGCTTCAATTACTTCAAGCTTAGTAACCACAGCATATCCAGAATATCGTGTTCCATTCTCAACAAAGCTGCTACCGTCTGTAAATAATGTCCAGTCAGGATTTACAAGGGGAATATCTTTCAGATCTACCCTACTGGCGTAAGTTTGTTCGATCACCTCAATACAATCATGTTCCAGCTCGCCTTCCTCTATTTTGCTACCTAAAAATTCAGCGGGATTCAAACATGTTGTTATCTTTAAAAATATATCATCCTGTTCTCTCAATATTGCTTGATATTTCAACATTCTACCGGATGACAACCAATGACCCCCCTTTTGTTCCAAAACTGCAATCACCATGTGGGGCACAAATACTTCCATTTTTGTTCCCAATGTCAATTTTCTAGCTTCTTGGACTAACATTACAGTAGCAGCCACTGCTCGGAGGCAAGAAGGCCATCCGGCACTTACCATATCCAACTGCTTGGAAAAATAGCCCACCGGTCTCTTCCATGATCCAATTCGTTGAGTTAAAACTCCAAGCGCTAGTCGTTGCCGCTCATGTACAAAGAGTTGAAATGTTTTTGTCAAATCAGGCAATCCTAATGCTGGGGCTTCTTGCAGAGCCTGTTTTAAGTCTTGAAAAGCCCTTTTACACTCTAAACTCCAAACTAATTGTGGCTCTTTTAAAGCTGCATACAGTGGTTTGGCTAACAGTCCATAATTCAAAATCCAGAGTCTGCACCACCCTGTCATTCCTAGAAAAGTTCGTAACTCGTGCAAATTTCTAGGTTCAGGGATGGCACAAATCGCTTGTATTCTATTCACCCCCAACCGTCTTTGTCCTTGGGAAATTTCACATCCCAGATATATCACTTTTTCCCGGGCAATTTGGGCTTTTTCCTTAGAAACTCGATAACCGCTCTGTCCCAGTAAATTTAATAACGCAACTGTAACAGTAATGCAGTTTTCATACCTTTCTGTCGCCACGAAAATGTCATCCACATATTGCAACAATAAGTATGCTTTTGATGGTAATTGAAAATATCCTTGCTCCTTCCAATCCTCCAGTTCTCGTGCCAGCTGATTCCCAAACATTGTAGGACTGTTTTTGAAGCCTTGTGGTAACCTGGTCCAGGTCAGCTGTCGTTTTCGTCCTGTATCCGGATTTTCCCATTCAAACGCAAATAATTTCCTACTTTGTAATGCCAATGGGATGCAGAAGAAAGCATCTTTTAAATCAATTACAGAAAAGTATCTAAATTGTTCTGCCACAGATGTTAACAATGTATAAGGATTTGCTACTACTGGATGTATATCTTTAACTATTTCGTTTACAGCTCTTAAATCTTGAACTAACCTATAATCTCCGTTAGGTTTTCTTATAGGAAATATTGGTGTATTATATTCAGATTCACATTCTTCTAACACATTGTGCATCAAAAATTTTGCAATTAATGGTGCTACCCCTTTCCTAGCTTCTAACTGTATAGGATATTGTCTAACTCTTACCGGTTGGACACCTTCTTTCAATTCTACTATGACAGGTTTTGCTGCTTTCGCTAATCCCGGTACTTGTGTCTCCCATACCCATGGTACTACAGCGTTTTCTACCTCTATTGGTATTGTTGTATTAGCTATTTCTTTTACTATAAATATTCTAGCTATTTCTTCCTCAGGTATCTGCAACTTAGCTTTTCCATTTTCAAATATTATTTTAGCATTAAATCTTGACAATAAATCTCGTCCTAACAAAGATGTAGGACAATCCGGTACATAGAGAAATTCATGATCTAATTCTTTACCCCTAAAATTTAGATGCAATGGCCGCAGAAAGGGCCGTTGCTCTGTTTTTCCTGTAGCTCCTACCACAGTTATCATCGTATCTCCTATCTTTCCTAAACAAGTATTTAAAACAGAATAAGTTGCCCCAGTATCTACCAATAATTGTTTCTCTTCCCCATCAATTTCTGTTGTCACTTTTAATCCATCACTTAGTCAGCTACTATGTTGCCCCAAATGTCCTAACATCATTGTTTCTGCCATTGGTGTTCCTCCTACTGAAGTCTGCTGGGCCAAATTCATTTTCACTGGGCACTCATTTTTCCAATGTCCCTGTTGTCTGCAAAACGCACACTGATTTATCCCTAGCTGATTTTGAGGTATTCCCCGCATGCCTCCTACCCTGTATCCTCCTCGACCTCGTCCTCTACTTCTGCCTCTTATTCCTTGATTTACTCGTTGTAACATTGCTAATAATCCTGCCTGATTTCTCTTTGTGGTTTGTTTTTTTTTCCCTATTATTGTACACTTTCCAGCTGATTGCTTCCAAATTACTAAATCTCCTGGGGAAAAAGGAACTTTCCCATATACTTTATCAGTCCCCGAAATTGCCTCTCGTAAAGGGGCTAATAATACTTTACTGTTTTGCTCTTGTTCCTTCCTCCCTTGTCTTGTTCTCTGTGCAATTGGGGTTCGTTGCGCTTGTCTTGGGCATGATGAATGCCCTGGCGAACCCTTCGGTGTTAACTTAATCTGGATCGCTCCAGTATTAATTGATTCTGACGGTTTTACCGCCTTAATACTATCAGTATCACTATCGTCCCCTGCATCTATATCGGACATCACAGGGGCCGTCGGTGATGCTAAAAGTGATACATCCTCTGGCTCTCTTATTGAATTTTGTATTGCCAAACAAGTCATACACTTCTTATTACCTACACATCCTCCACATTTTGTTTTATCTTTTTTTCGGGATGTACCAACAACATTCCACATTCTCTCTGCATATCTGGATGATTACGTATATCATAAAATAGATCAACATATGGTACTTCATCCCATTTTTCAAGTTCTTAACAATATCTCATTAATGGACCTATAACACCCGGATCTAAACTTCCGTGTTCAGGCCACCGGGGTCCATCATACTCATATTGTGGCCACCAATTCGTACAATAATCTATAAATCGACTTTTACTCATACTCTGAAAATATCCCGCACTTTTCCAATGCTTTAATAAACATCCTAACGGAGAATTATCCGGTATTACCATGGTCTTACACATTCACTCCACACACACACACACACTAAATCTACGGGGTAGAAAACGGAAAGATAGCCTCTGATGGGAAACAAAAGACCAAACCAAACTCACGAGACAGCCACGTATGTCCGTGAGTGCTGGACCTGCGGGGCTTTCGCTCCGTCTGACGGCCAGCGCCTAGGCTTCCACAGACCAGACCTCGAGCTCGTTAGCCCAACCTTGCGTGAATCGCCGTCACGTCTTATTAGGCAGGCACCCGACCAAATATTACAATAAAGCACCTTCGGGCTTACCACTTTGGGACGTCAGGAGCAGCGCAGAGCGGGCGCAGCCGATGGCTCCCCGAGAATTCCTCGGTGCCGGCACGGAACAAAATCGGAAAGCGAACCGTCAACACTACTCCCGAAGTCCCATCTGGGTCGCCAGAAAACTGTTGCCCGTAAAGAAACACATAACTACGAAAGCAGTTATATGCGGTGCTTTATTCAGGGCCCGGGGTCTCAGGGACTCATGTCCAAAGCTGAGAATCCCAAATCCCCGTTTAACTTGGTTAATATTTATAGTGTTCGGTTACATAACATAATCAACAGAATTGCTAAGCTACATGATTGTTTCCCATTTATAGTTTCTTCAGTTACTGTTGCCAAGATTTGCTTATCATTTACCTAGTTCATCAGATTGTGCTGTACCCACTTCATCAGATTGTACTGTACCCACTTCATCAGATTGTACTGTACCCAGTTCATCAGATTGTACTGTACCCAGTTCATCAGATTGTACTGTACCCAACACCTGCAATTATACCTTCATCTTGTCTACCAAGTATAACCTATTCTAATCAATATAATGTAACAATTCCCCCCTTTGAAAATACTTCAAGTCTTCCAGACTGCAAGGATTTTCATCATCAGTTCCGCAGATTTCCATATTCTTTGGACCGTCTCAAACTGGTGATTGTAGCTGCAATGAATTATTTCCAATGTCTTCATATCTCGGGGGAAGTTCATGATTCTTCCTGGTAACAGCTTTTAAAATTTTCCCCAAGTGTTGCCGTTCCTTATTAACAATATTTTGAATCAAACGCAACACTCCCATAATAGCTAACATAATAATTATAATTATTATACACCATTGAATTAAAGATGCTACCCAACCAGAGATGTTCAATCCAAATGACTTTGCTAAAGCAGCCACCCAATTATGGGTACTTTCTTCTCTTTCTTCCTCAGTTGCATGTTCAATTTGCGTTAGCTGAGACAAATCACGTTCTACCGCGGCTGTAACATTCGGAATATGTACACAACAATGATCAATCTTATCTCGTAAATAACCACATACTCCATGTTCTTTTAGCAACAGCATATCTAATGCCATTCTATTTTGCAGGGTCATTTTTGTGGTTGCCTGTAATTGTAAGTTTATTTCCTTAAATCCTTCTTTAGTCACTCTTGCTAGCCTTTCCGTTTGTCCTAACAACCGGTACAACATTTCTCTATTCCGATAAGTACTAATTGGAGCAAACAATGATTCTAAAGCCCAACCTAACTTCACACCGGATGATGGTTCTTGCCAATCATCATCATCCTTTATTTCTCTCTTCATTATCCATAAATTTTCTAATCTACCCTTAAATGGCGCTTTCTTCCAAATTGGGCAGAGAGTTGGTAACCCTAAAGTTATTTCAGTCACCAACCCATCCAAGGGGAGGTGAGTCGTCCATTGTCCATCACTTGTAACCCAAACTAAATTTCCTGTGCTCCTGATCGTAGTTCTACAATCTGTTCTCACTCCGAATTGTATTACAGGTTCACTCATTGAGTATTTAATTCCTCTACAGGCACAACCTGTCCTTAATGCAAGGACCACAGGTGGAAAGGTAACTTCACTTTCGGGGTGTCACAAGTGTATACTTTTGTACAGTTCTAGACTGGGTGTTTTTCAGCTAACTTTCTTTTGCATTAGATTTTCTTGTGTTTCCTGTTGTGGCGCCTGGATTATTTGTATTGGTTGCATTTCGTCTTTTTCCAAATCTTTTAACTCTCTCCTGGCTCTGTTTCTTTTCTGCATAGGTTCTGATTTTGCAGTAACCTCTAATGCCCTTTTTCCATAATCAAAACTCTCTTTAATCCAAACAATACAGGTGTAGTTTCCTACATCTGTCTTACTTACATTTCGCAATGATAAAATCATAGTACCCCTTCGTGTATCACTATCCCATCGGATTGTAAACCCAGTTGACAATTTGGACTCATTCTTCTGCCAATAGCAACTAATGTCTTGGATTGAACTTCTCATATCTCCAACAAAATCACAAGTCAAATTTACATCCATTCGTTCTTCTATATGTACAGTAGCATATGTATGTATTATTTGAGCGAAACCATTACTTAATCCTACCCAGCATAGTATTACCAAGATGTAAATCTCAGTTTTGTAGGAGTGATCATTTTTACCCCCCATTGTGATGGTACCTTCTTCACTCTGGTATAATGAATCCAATTATCAATTCCTGCTACTTTCACAGCGGTAAATGTTATCAATAGTACCAAATAAAGTCCATGCCACTGTTCCTTTAAAGGCTCCGTTTGCCAATTTCGAACATACGCTTGGTCTCCTGGTTGATTCTCCAACGGCAAAGGGCGATTCCAGATGATCGCGGCACGTAAGGCTGTGAGTAATCTGCTTAAAGAAATTATATAACTATAAACATCTTGATCTCCTTGGAGGTGTAAATCTGCACTTCCCATTCCCTTCGTTGGTGCAGTATATGGCTTACCGTACAGAATTTCATAGGGACTTACAGACAACCCTTCTCTAGGTTTTATACGAATTCTCAATAAAGCAAGGGGCAATGCCTGTGGCCATTGGATTTGAGCTTCCTGGCATATCTTTTTAATTTGTCCTTTTAATGTTTGATTCATCCTTTCTACCTTTCCACTAGATTGTGGCCTCCATGGTGTATGTAAATCCCAGCTAATTCCAAGCATTTCACTAATTTCCTGTACTATTTTAGCTATAAAGTGTGGGCCTCGATCTGAAGAAATTCCTAAAGGTACCCCAAATCTAGGTATGATCTCTTTTAACAAAGTTTTTACTACTTCTCTAGCTTGATTCGTTCTACAGGGAAATGCTTCTAGCCACCCTGAAAAGGTACATACGTATACCAATAAATACTGAAACCCTTTTGATTTAGGTAATTCTGCAAAATCCACTTGCCAATAGTCACCTGGTTCTATTCCCACTTTCAAAGTTCCCATTTGAATTTGTTTTCGTATTACCGGATTATTCTTTAAACATACTGGACACTTCGCATTCACCCCTTTTGCTATTGTTAACATTTGTGCAGATATAATGCTCCGCTTTAAAAACTGCACCAATGCTTCTGCTCCCCAATGGCATTTATTATGTTCAGTTTGTATTATTCGTTTCATAATTGTAGCAGGCACTACTACTTGTCCATTACCTGTTACATACCATCCATGTGAATTCTTCTGTGCCTTTACCAAATCGGCTAATTTTTCATCTTCTTGGGTATAAAAGGGATTTACAGAGAGATGAGCAGTAATCGGGCTTACCTTAGTAGGTATTAGAGCTAATTCAGTCCATACTTGCCGTGCAGCAATTTTGGCTGCCTGGTCTGCCTTCATGTTTCCTTGTGCCACATCGCTGTCATCCCTCTGATGTCCTCGACAATGCATTACAGCCACTTGCTGAGGTAGTACCACAGCCTCTAATAACTGTAAGATCTCGGTTCGATATTTAATAATACTACCTTGAGCCGTCAACAATCCTCTTTCCTTCCATAAAGCTCCATGTATATGTATTATTCCAAAAGCGTATTTAGAATCTGTCCAAATATTCACTCTCTTATCCGTACTCGGTATTAAAGCCCGAATTAGAGCGACCAGTTCTGCCTTTTGCGCTGACGTTCCTGGCATTAATGCCTTTGCTTCAATTACTTCAAGCTTAGTAACCACAGCATATCCAGAATATCGTGTTCCATTCTCAACAAAGCTGCTACCGTCTGTAAATAATGTCCAGTCATCCTTTCTACCTTTCCACTAGATTGTGGCCTCCATGGTGTATGTAAATCCCAGCTAATTCCAAGCATTTCACTAATTTCCTGTACTATTTTAGCTATAAAATTAGGATTTACAAGGGGAATATCTTTCAGATCTACCCTACTGGCGTAAGTTTGTTCGATCACCTCAATACAATCATGTTCCAGCTCGCCTTCCTCTATTTTGCTACCTAAAAATTCAGCGGGATTCAAACATGTTGTTATCTTTAAAAATATATCATCCTGTTCTCTCAATATTGCCTGATATTTCAACATTCTACCGGATGACAACCAATGACCCCCCTTTTGTTCCAAAACTGCAATCACCATGTGGGGCACAAATACTTCCATTTTTGTTCCCAATGTCAATTTTCTAGCTTCTTGGACTAACATTACAGTAGCAGCCACTGCTCGGAGGCAAGAAGGCCATCCGGCACTTACCATATCCAACTGCTTGGAAAAATAGCCCACCGGTCTCTTCCATGATCCAATTCGTTGAGTTAAAACTCCAAGCGCTAGTCGTTGCCGCTCATGTACAAAGAGTTGAAATGTTTTTGTCAAATCAGGCAATCCTAATGCTGGGGCTTCTTGCAGAGCCTGTTTTAAGTCTTGAAAAGCCCTTTTACACTCTAAACTCCAAACTAATTGTGGCTCTTTTAAAGCTGCATACAGTGGTTTGGCTAACAGTCCATAATTCAAAATCCAGAGTCTGCACCACCCTGTCATTCCTAGAAAAGTTCGTAACTCGTGCAAATTTCTAGGTTCAGGGATGGCACAAATCGCTTGTATTCTATTCACCCCCAACCGTCTTTGTCCTTGGGAAATTTCACATCCCAGATATATCACTTTTTCCCGGGCAATTTGGGCTTTTTCCTTAGAAACTCGATAACCGCTCTGTCCCAGTAAATTTAATCACGCAACTGTAACAGTAATGCAGTTTTCATACCTTTCTGTCGCCACGAAAATGTCATCCACATATTGCAACAATAAGTATGCTTTTGATGGTAATTGAAAATATCCTTGCTCCTTCCAATCCTCCAGTTCTCGTGCCAGCTGATTCCCAAACATTGTAGGACTGTTTTTGAAGCCTTGTGGTAACCTGGTCCAGGTCAGCTGTCGTTTTCGTCCTGTATCCGGATTTTCCCATTCAAACGCAAATAATTTCCTACTTTGTAATGCCAATGGGATGCAGAAGAAAGCATCTTTTAAATCAATTACAGAAAAGTATCTAAATTGTTCTGCCACAGATGTTAACAATGTATAAGGATTTGCTACTACTGGATGTATATCTTTAACTATTTCGTTTACAGCTCTTAAATCTTGAACTAACCTATAATCTCCGTTAGGTTTTCTTATAGGAAATATCGGTGTATTATATTCAGATTCACATTCTTCTAACACATTGTGCATCAAAAATTTTGCAATTAATGGTGCTACCCCTTTCCTAGCTTCTAACTGTATAGGATATTGTCTAACTCTTACCGGTTGGACACCTTCTTTCAATTCTACTATGACAGGTTTTGCTGCTTTCGCTAATCCCGGTACTTGTGTCTCCCATACCCATGGTACTACAGCGTTTTCTACCTCTATTGGTATTGTTGTATTAGCTATTTCTTTTACTATAAATATTCTAGCTATTTCTTCCTCAGGTATCTGCAACTTAGCTTTTCCATTTTCAAATATTATTTTAGCATTAAATCTTGACAATAAATCTCGTCCTAACAAAGATGTAGGACAATCCGGTACATAGAGAAATTCATGATCTAATTCTTTACCCCTAAAATTTAGATGCAATGGCCGCAGAAAGGGCCGTTGCTCTGTTTTTCCTGTAGCTCCTACCACAGTTATCATCGTATCTCCTATCTTTCCTAAACAAGTATTTAAAACAGAATAAGTTGCCCCAGTATCTACCAATAATTGTTTCTCTTCCCCATCAATTTCTGTTGTCACTTTTAATCCATCACTTAGTCAGCTACTATGTTGCCCCAAATGTCCTAACATCATTGTTTCTGCCATTGGTGTTCCTCCTACTGAAGTCTGCTGGGCCAAATTCATTTTCACTGGGCACTCATTTTTCCAATGTCCCTGTTGTCTGCAAAACGCACACTGATTTATCCCTAGCTGATTTTGAGGTATTCCCCGCATGCCTCCTACCCTGTATCCTCCTCGACCTCGTCCTCTACTTCTGCCTCTTATTCCTTGATTTACTCGTTGTAACATTGCTAATAATCCTGCCTGATTTCTCTTTGTGGTTTGTTTTTTTTTTTTTTTTTCCCTATTATTGTACACTTTCCAGCTGATTGCTTCCAAATTACTAAATCTCCTGGGGAAAAAGGAACTTTCCCATATACTTTATCAGTCCCCGAAATTGCCTCTCGTAAAGGGGCTAATAATACTTTACTGTTTTGCTCTTGTTCCTTCCTCCCTTGTCTTGTTCTCTGTGCAATTGGGGTTCGTTGCGCTTGTCTTGGGCATGATGAATGCCCTGGCGAACCCTTCGGTGTTAACTTAATCTGGATCGCTCCAGTATTAATTGATTCTGACGGTTTTACCGCCTTAATACTATCAGTATCACTATCGTCCCCTGCATCTATATCGGACATCACAGGGGCCGTCGGTGATGCTAAAAGTGATACCTCCTCTGGCTCTCTTATTGAATTTTGTATTGCCAAACAAGTCATACACTTCTTATTACCTACACATCCTTCACATTTTGTTTTATCTTTTTTTCGGGATGTACCAACAACATTCCACATTCTCTCTGCATATCTGGATGATTACGTATATCATAAAATAGATCAACATATGGTACTTCATCCCATTTTTCAAGTTCTTAACAATATCTCATTAATGGACCTATAACACCCGGATCTAAACTTCCGTGTTCAGGCCACCGGGGTCCATCATACTCATATTGTGGCCACCAATTCGTACAATAATCTATAAATCGACTTTTACTCATACTCTGAAAATATCCCGCACTTTTCCAATGCTTTAATAAACATCCTAACGGAGAATTATCCAGTATTACCATGGTCTTACACACTCACTCCACACACACACACACTAAATCTACGGGGTAGAAAACGGAAAGATAGCCTCTGATGGGAAACAAAAGACCAAACCAAACTCACGAGACAGCCACGTATGTCCGTGAGTGCTGGACCTGCGGGGCTTTCGCTCCGTCTGACGGCCAGCGCCTAGGCTTCCACAGACCAGACCTCGAGCTCGTTAGCCCAACCTTGCGTGAATCGCCGTCACGTCTTATTAGGCAGGCACCCGACCAAATATTACAATAAAGCACCTTCGGGCTTACCACTTTGGGACGTCAGGAGCAGCGCAGAGCGGGCGCAGCCGATGGCTCCCCGAGAATTCCTCGGTGCCGGCACGGAGCAAAATCGGAAAGCGAACCGTCAACACTACTCCCGAAGTCCCATCTGGGTCGCCAGAAAACTGTTGCCCGTAAAGAAACACATAACTACGAAAGCAGTTATATGCGGTGCTTTATTCGGGGCCCGGGGTCTCAGGGACTCATGTCCAAAGCTGAGAATCCCAAATCCCCGTTTAACTTGGTTAATATTTATAGTGTTCGGTTACGTAACATAATCAACAGAATTGCTAAGCTACATGATTGTTTCCCATTTATAGTTTCTTCAGTTACTGTTGCCAAGATTTGCTTATCATTTACCTAGTTCATCAGATTGTGCTGTACCTAGTTCATCAGATTGTACTGTACCCAACACCTGCAATTATACCTTCATCTTGTCTACCAAGTATAACCTATTCTAATCAATATAATGTAACCATTCCCCCCTTTGAAAATACTTCAAGTCTTCCAGACTGCAAGGATTTTCATCATCAGTTCCGCAGATTTCCATATTCTTTGGACCGTCTCAAACTGGTGATTGTAGCTGCAATGAATTATTTCCAATGTCTTCATATCTCGGGGGAAGTTCATGATTCTTCCTGGTAACAGCTTTTAAAATTTTCCCCAAGTGTTGCCGTTCCTTATTAACAATATTTTGAATCAAACGCAACACTCCCATAATAGCTAACATAATAATTATAATTATTATACACCATTGAATTAAAGATGCTACCCAACCAGAGATGTTCAATCCAAATGACTTTGCTAAAGCAGCAACCCAATTATGGGTACTTTCTTCTCTTTCTTCCTCAGTTGCATGTTCAATTTGCGTTAGCTGAGACAAATCACGTTCTACCGCGGCTGTAACATTCGGAATATGTACACAACAATGATCAATCTTATCTCGTAAATAACCACATACTCCATGTTCTTTTAGCAACAGCATATCTAATGCCATTCTATTTTGCAGGGTCATTTTTGTGGTTGCCTGTAATTGTAAGTTTATTTCCTTAAATCCTTCTTTAGTCACTCTTGCTAGCCTTTCCGTTTGTCCTAACAACCGGTACAACATTTCTCTATTCCGATAAGTACTAATTGGAGCAAACAATGATTCTAAAGCCCAACCTAACTTCACACCGGATGATGGTTCTTGCCAATCATCATCATCCTTTATTTCTCTCTTCATTATCCATAAATTTTCTAATCTACCCTTAAATGGCGCTTTCTTCCAAATTGGGCAGAGAGTTGGTAACCCTAAAGTTATTTCAGTCACCAACCCATCCAAGGGGAGGTGAGTCGTCCATTGTCCATCACTTGTAACCCAAACTAAATTTCCTGTGCTCCTGATCGTAGTTCTACAATCTATTCCCACTCCGAATTGTATTACAGGTTCACTCATGGAGTATTTAATTCCTCTACAGGCACAACCTGTCCTTAATGCAAGGACCACAGGTGGAAAGGTAACTTCACTTTCGGGGTGTCACAAGTGTATACTTTTGTACAGTTCTAGACTGGGTGTTTTTCAGCTAACTTTCTTTTGCATTGGATTTTCTTGTGTTTCCTGTTGTGGCGCCTGGATTATTTGTATTGGTTGCATTTCGTCTTTTTCCAAATCTTTTAACTCTCTCCTGGCTCTGTTTCTTTTCTGCATAGGTTCTGATTTTGCAGTAACCTCTAATGCCCTTTTTCCATAATCAAAACTCTCTTTAATCCAAACAATACAGGTGTAGTTTCCTACATCTGTCTTACTTACATTTCGCAATGATAAAATCATAGTACCCCTTCGTGTATCACTATCCCATCGGATTGTGAACCCAGTTGACAATTTGGACTCATTCTTCTGCCAATAGCAACTAATGTCTTGGATTGAACTTCTCATATCTCCAACAAAATCACAAGTCAAATTTACATCCATTCGTTCTTCTATATGTACAGTAGCATATGTATGTATTATTTGAGCGAAACCATTACTTAATCCTACCCAGCATAGTATTACCAAGATGTAAATCTCAGTTTTGTAGGAGTGATCATTTTTACCCCCCATTGTGATGGTACCTTCTTCACTCTGGTATAACGAATCCAATTATCAATTCCTGCTACTTTCACAGCGGTAAATGTTATCAATAGCACCAAATAAAGTCCATGCCACTGTTCCTTTAAAGGCTCCGTTTGCCAATTTCGAACATACGCTTGGTCTCCTGGTTGATTCTCCAACGGCAAAGGGCGATTCCAGATGATCGCGGCACGTAAGGCTGTGAGTAATCTGCTTAAAGAAATTATATAACTATAAACATCTTGATCTCCTTGGAGGTGTAAATCTGCACTTCCCATTCCCTTCGTTGGTGCAGTATATGGCTTACCGTACAGAATTTCATAGGGACTTACAGACAACCCTTCTCTAGGTTTTATACGAATTCTCAATAAAGCAAGGGGCAATGCCTGTGGCCATTGGATTTGAGCTTCCTGGCATATCTTTTTAATTTGTCCTTTTAATGTTTGATTCATCCTTTCTACCTTTCCACTAGATTGTGGCCTCCATGGTGTATGTAAATCCCAGCTAATTCCAAGCATTTCACTAATTTCCTGTACTATTTTAGCTATAAAGTGTGGGCCTCGATCTGAAGAAATTCCTAAAGGTACCCCAAATCTAGGTATGATCTCTTTTAACAAAGTTTTTACTACTTCTCTAGCTTGATTCGTTCTACAGGGAAATGCTTCTAGCCACCCTGAAAAGGTACATACGTATACCAATAAATACTGAAACCCTTTTGATTTAGGTAATTCTGCAAAATCCACTTGCCAATAGTCACCTGGTTCTATTCCCACTTTCAAAGTTCCCATTTGAATTTGTTTTCGTATTACCGGATTATTCTTTAAACATACTGGACACTTCGCATTCACCCCTTTTGCTATTGTTAACATTTGTGCAGATATAATGCTCCGCTTTAAAAACTGCACCAATGCTTCTGCTCCCCAATGGCATTTATTATGTTCAGTTTGTATTATTCGTTTCATAATTGTAGCAGGCACTACTACTTGTCCATTACCTGTTACATACCATCCATGTGAATTCTTCTGTGCCTTTACCAAGTCGGCTAATTTTTCATCTTCTTGGGTATAAAAGGGATTTACAGAGAGATGAGCAGTAATCGGGCTTACCTTAGTAGGTATTAGAGCTAATTCAGTCCATACTTGCCGTGCAGCAATTTTGGCTGCCTGGTCTGCCTTCATGTTTCCTTGTGCCACATCGCTGTCATCCCTCTGATGTCCTCGACAATGCATTACAGCCACTTGCTGAGGTAGTACCACAGCCTCTAATAACTGTAAGATCTCGGTTCGATATTTAATAATACTACCTTGAGCCGTCAACAATCCTCTTTCCTTCCATAAAGCTCCATGTATATGTATTATTCCAAAAGCGTATTTAGAATCTGTCCAAATATTCACTCTCTTATCCGTACTCGGTATTAAAGCCCGAATTAGAGCGACCAGTTCTGCCTTTTGCGCTGACGTTCCTGGCATTAATGCCTTTGCTTCAATTACTTCAAGCTTAGTAACCACAGCATATCCAGAATATCGTGTTCCATTCTCAACAAAGCTGCTACCGTCTGTAAATAATGTCCAGTCAGGATTTACAAGGGGAATATCTTTCAGATCTACCCTACTGGCGTAAGTTTGTTCGATCACCTCAATACAATCATGTTCCAGCTCGCCTTCCTCTATTTTGCTACCTAAAAATTCAGCGGGATTCAAACATGTTGTTATCTTTAAAAATATATCATCCTGTTCTCTCAATATTGCCTGATATTTCAACATTCTACTGGATGACAACCAATGACCCCCCTTTTGTTCCAAAACTGCAATCACCATGTGGGGCACAAATACTTCCATTTTTGTTCCCAATGTCAATTTTCTAGCTTCTTGGACTAACATTACAGTAGCAGCCACTGCTCGGAGGCAAGAAGGCCATCCGGCACTTACCATATCCAACTGCTTGGAAAAATAGCCCACCGGTCTCTTCCATGATCCAATTCGTTGAGTTAAAACTCCAAGCGCTAGTCGTTGCCGCTCATGTACAAAGAGTTGAAATGTTTTTGTCAAATCAGGCAATCCTAATGCTGGGGCTTCTTGCAGAGCCTGTTTTAAGTCTTGAAAAGCCCTTTTACACTCTAAACTCCAAACTAATTGTGGCTCTTTTAAAGCTGCATACAGTGGTTTGGCTAACAGTCCATAATTCAAAATCCAGAGTCTGCACCACCCTGTCATTCCTAGAAAAGTTCGTAACTCGTGCAAATTTCTAGGTTCAGGGATGGCACAAATCGCTTGTATTCTATTCACCCCCAACCGTCTTTGTCCTTGGGAAATTTCACATCCCAGATATATCACTTTTTCCCGGGCAATTTGGGCTTTTTCCTTAGAAACTCGATAACCGCTCTGTCCCAGTAAATTTAATCACGCAACTGTAACAGTAATGCAGTTTTCATACCTTTCTGTCGCCACGAAAATGTCATCCACATATTGCAACAATAAGTATGCTTTTGATGGTAATTGAAAATATCCTTGCTCCTTCCAATCCTCCAGTTCTCGTGCCAGCTGATTCCCAAATATTGTAGGACTGTTTTTGAAGCCTTGTGGTAACCTGGTCCAGGTCAGCTGTCGTTTTCGTCCTGTATCCGGATTTTCCCATTCAAACGCAAATAATTTCCTACTTTGTAATGCCAATGGGATGCAGAAGAAAGCATCTTTTAAATCAATTACAGAAAAGTATCTAAATTGTTCTGCCACAGATGTTAACAATGTATAAGGATTTGCTACTACTGGATGTATATCTTTAACTATTTCGTTTACAGCTCTTAAATCTTGAACTAACCTATAATCTCCGTTAGGTTTTCTTATAGGAAATATTGGTGTATTATATTCAGATTCACATTCTTCTAACACATTGTGCATCAAAAATTTTGCAATTAATGGTGCTACCCCTTTCCTAGCTTCTAACTGTATAGGATATTGTCTAACTCTTACCGGTTGGACACCTTCTTTCAATTCTACTATGACAGGTTTTGCTGCTTTCGCTAATCCCGGTACTTGTGTCTCCCATACCCATGGTACTACAGCGTTTTCTACCTCTATTGGTATTGTTGTATTAGCTATTTCTTTTACTATAAATATTCTAGCTATTTCTTCCTCAGGTATCTGCAACTTAGCTTTTCCATTTTCAAATATTATTTTAGCATTAAATCTTGACAATAAATCTCGTCCTAACAAAGATGTAGGACAATCCGGTACATAGAGAAATTCATGATCTAATTCTTTACCCCTAAAATTTAGATGCAATGGCCGCAGAAAGGGCCGTTGCTCTGTTTTTCCTGTAGCTCCTACCACAGTTATCATCGTATCTCCTATCTTTCCTAAACAAGTATTTAAAACAGAATAAGTTGCCCCAGTATCTACCAATAATTGTTTCTCTTCCCCATCAATTTCTGTTGTCACTTTTAATCCATCACTTAGCTACTATGTTGCCCCAAATGTCCTAACATCATTGTTTCTGCCATTGGTGTTCCTCCTACTGAAGTCTGCTGGGCCAAATTCATTTTCACTGGGCACTCATTTTTCCAATGTCCCTGTTGTCTGCAAAACGCACACTGATTTATCCCTAGCTGATTTTGAGGTATTCCCCGCATGCCTCCTACCCTGTATCCTCCTCGACCTCGTCCTCTACTTCTGCCTCTTATTCCTTGATTTACTCGTTGTAACATTGCTAATAATCCTGCCTGATTTCTCTTTGTGGTTTGTTTTTTTTTTTTTTCCCTATTATTGTACACTTTCCAGCTGATTGCTTCCAAATTACTAAATCTCCTGGGGAAAAAGGAACTTTCCCATATACTTTATCAGTCCCCGAAATTGCCTCTCGTAAAGGGGCTAATAATACTTTACTGTTTTGCTCTTGTTCCTTCCTCCCTTGTCTTGTTCTCTGTGCAATTGGGGTTCGTTGCGCTTGTCTTGGGCATGATGAATGCCCTGGCGAACCCTTCGGTGTTAACTTAATCTGGATCGCTCCAGTATTAATTGATTCTGACGGTTTTACCGCCTTAATACTATCAGTATCACTATCGTCCCCTGCATCTATATCGGACATCACAGGGGCCGTCGGTGATGCTAAAAGTGATACCTCCTCTGGCTCTCTTATTGAATTTTGTATTGCCAAACAAGTCATACGCTTCTTATTACCTACACATCCTTCACATTTTGTTTTATCTTTTTTTCGGGATGTACCAACAACATTCCACATTCTCTCTGCATATCTGGATGATTACGTATATCATAAAATAGATCAACATATGGTACTTCATCCCATTTTTCAAGTTCTTAACAATATCTCATTAATGGACCTATAACACCCGGATCTAAACTTCCGTGTTCAGGCCACCGGGGTCCATCATACTCATATTGTGGCCACCAATTCGTACAATAATCTATAAATCGACTTTTACTCATACTCTGAAAATATCCCGCACTTTTCCAATGCTTTAATAAACATCCTAACGGAGAATTATCCGGTATTACCATGGTCTTACACATTCACTCCACACACACACACTAAATCTACGGGGTAGAAAATGGAAAGATAGCCTCTGATGGGAAACAAAAGACCAAACCAAACTCACGAGACAGCCACGTATGTCCGTGAGTGCTGGACCTGCGGGGCTTTCGCTCCGTCTGACGGCCAGCGCCTAGGCTTCCACAGACCAGACCTCGAGCTCGTTAGCCCAACCTTGCGTGAATCGCCGTCGCGTCTTATTAGGCAGGCACCCGACCAAATATTACAATAAAGCACCTTCGGGCTTACCACTTTGGGACGTCAGGAGCAGCGCAGAGCGGGCGCAGCCGATGGCTCCCCGAGAATTCCTCGGTGCCGGCACGGAGCAAAATCGGAAAGCGAACCGTCAACACTACTCCCGAAGTCCCATCTGGGTCGCCAGAAAACTGTTGCCCGTAAAGAAACACATAACTACGAAAGCAGTTATATGCGGTGCTTTATTCGGGGCCCGGGGTCTCAGGGACTCATGTCCAAAGCTGAGAATCCCAAATCCCCGTTTACCTTGGTTAATATTTATAGTGTTCGGTTACGTAACATAATCAACAGAATTGCTAAGCTACATGATTGTTTCCCATTTATAGTTTCTTCAGTTACTGTTGCCAAGATTTGCTTATCATTTACCTAGTTCATCAGATTGTGCTGTACCCAGTTCATCAGATTGTGCTGTACCTAGTTCATCAGATTGTACTGTACCCAACACCTGCAATTATACCTTCATCTTGTCTACCAAGTATAACCTATTCTAATCAATATAATGTAACAATTCCCCCCTTTGAAAATACTTCAAGTCTTCCAGACTGCAAGGATTTTCATCATCAGTTCCGCAGATTTCCATATTCTTTGGACCGTCTCAAACTGGTGATTGTAGCTGCAATGAATTATTTCCAATGTCTTCATATCTCGGGGGAAGTTCATGATTCTTCCTGGTAACAGCTTTTAAAATTTTCCCCAAGTGTTGCCGTTCCTTATTAACAATATTTTGAATCAAACGCAACACTCCCATAATAGCTAACATAATAATTATAATTATTATACACCATTGAATTAAAGATGCTACCCAACCAGAGATGTTCAATCCAAATGACTTTGCTAAAGCAGCCACCCAATTATGGGCACTTTCTTCTCTTTCTTCGTCAGTTGCACGTTCAATTTGCGTTAGCTGAGACAAATCACGTTCTGCCGCGGCTGTAACATTCGGAATATGTACACAACAATGATCATTCTTATCTCGTAAATAACCACATACTCCATGTTCTTTTAGCAACAGCATATCTAATGCCATTCTATTTTGCAGGGTCATTTTTGTGGTTGCCTGTAATTGTAAGTTTATTTCCTTAAATCCTTCTTTAGTCACTCTTGCTAGCCTTTCCGTTTGTCCTAACAACCGGTACAACATTTCTCTATTCCGATAAGTACTAATTGGAGCAAACAATGATTCTAAAGCCCAACCTAACTTCACACCGGATGATGGTTCTTGCCAATCATCATCATCCTTTATTTCTCTCTTCATTATCCATAAATTTTCTAATCTACCCTTAAATGGCGCTTTCTTCCAAATTGGGCAGAGAGTTGGTAACCCTAAAGTTATTTCAGTCACCAACCCATCCAAGGGGAGGTGAGTCGTCCATTGTCCATCACTGGTAACCCAAACTAAATTTCCTGTGCTCCTGATCGTAGTTCTACAATCTATTCCCACTCCGAATTGTATTACAGGTTCACTCATGGAGTATTTAATTCCTCTACAGGCACAACCTGTCCTTAATGCAAGGACCACAGGTGGAAAGGTAACTTCACTTTCGGGGTGTCACAAGTGTATACTTTTGTACAGTTCTAGACTGGGTGTTTTTCAGCTAACTTTCTTTTGCATTAGATTTTCTTGTGTTTCCTGTTGTGGCGCCTGGATTATTTGTATTGGTTGCATTTCGTCTTTTTCCAAATCTTTTAACTCTCTCCTGGCTCTGTTTCTTTTCTGCATAGGTTCTGATTTTGCAGTAACCTCTAATGCCCTTTTTCCATAATCAAAACTCTCTTTAATCCAAACAATACAGGTGTAGTTTCCTACATCTGTCTTACTTACATTTCGCAATGATAAAATCATAGTACCCCTTCGTGTATCACTGTCCCATCGGATCGTAAACCCAGTTGACAATTTGGACTCATTCTTCTGCCAATAGCAACTAATGTCTTGGATTGAACTTCTCATATCTCCAACAAAATCACAAGTCAAATTTACATCCATTCGTTCTTCTACATGTACAGTAGCATATGTATGTATTATTTGAGCGAAACCATTACTTAATCCTACCCAGCATAGTATTACCAAGATGTAAATCTCAGTTTTGTAGGAGTGATCATTTTTACCCCCCATTGTGATGGTACCTTCTTCACTCTGGTATAATGAATCCAATTATCAATTCCTGCTACTTTCACAGCGGTAAATGTTATCAATAGTACCAAATAAAGTCCATGCCACTGTTCCTTTAAAGGCTCCGTTTGCCAATTTCGAACATACGCTTGGTCTCCTGGTTGATTCTCCAACGGCAAAGGGCGATTCCAGATGATCGCGGCACGTAAGGCTGTGAGTAATCTGCTTAAAGAAATTATATAACTATAAACATCTTGATCTCCTTGGAGGTGTAAATCTGCACTTCCCATTCCCTTCGTTGGTGCAGTATATGGCTTACCGTACAGAATTTCATAGGGACTTACAGACAACCCTTCTCTAGGTTTTATACGAATTCTCAATAAAGCAAGGGGCAATGCCTGTGGCCATTGGATTTGAGCTTCCTGGCATATCTTTTTAATTTGTCCTTTTAATGTTTGATTCATCCTTTCTACCTTTCCACTAGATTGTGGCCTCCATGGTGTATGTAAATCCCAGCTAATTCCAAGCATTTCACTAATTTCCTGTACTATTTTAGCTATAAAGTGTGGGCCTCGATCTGAAGAAATTCCTAAAGGTACCCCAAATCTAGGTATGATCTCTTTTAACAAAGTTTTTACTACTTCTCTAGCTTGATTCGTTCTACAGGGAAATGCTTCTAGCCACCCTGAAAAGGTACATACGTATACCAATAAATACTGAAACCCTTTTGATTTAGGTAATTCTGCAAAATCCACTTGCCAATAGTCACCTGGTTCTATTCCCACTTTCAAAGTTCCCATTTGAATTTGTTTTCGTATTACCGGATTATTCTTTAAACATACTGGACACTTCGCATTCACCCCTTTTGCTATTGTTAACATTTGTGCAGATATAATGCTCCGCTTTAAAAACTGCACCAATGCTTCTGCTCCCCAATGGCATTTATTATGTTCAGTTTGTATTATTCGTTTCATAATTGTAGCAGGCACTACTACTTGTCCATTACCTGTTACATACCATCCATGTGAATTCTTCTGTGCCTTTACCAAATCGGCTAATTTTTCATCTTCTTGGGTATAAAAGGGATTTACAGAGAGATGAGCAGTAATCGGGCTTACCTTAGTAGGTATTAGAGCTAATTCAGTCCATACTTGCCGTGCAGCAATTTTGGCTGCCTGGTCTGCCTTCATGTTTCCTTGTGCCACATCGCTGCCATCCCTCTGATGTCCTCGACAATGCATTACAGCCACTTGCTGAGGTAGTACCACAGCCTCTAATAACTGTAAGATCTCGGTTCGATATTTAATAATACTACCTTGAGCCGTCAACAATCCTCTTTCCTTCCATAAAGCTCCATGTATATGTATTATTCCAAAAGCGTATTTAGAATCTGTCCAAATATTCACTCTCTTATCCGTACTCGGTATTAAAGCCCGAATTAGAGCGACCAGTTCTGCCTTTTGCGCTGACGTTCCTGGCATTAATGCCTTTGCTTCAATTACTTCAAGCTTAGTAACCACAGCATATCCAGAATATCGTGTTCCATTCTCAACAAAGCTGCTACCGTCTGTAAATAATGTCCAGTCAGGATTTACAAGGGGAATATCTTTCAGATCTACCCTACTGGCGTAAGTTTGTTCGATCACCTCAATACAATCATGTTCCAGCTCGCCTTCCTCTATTTTGCTACCTAAAAATTCAGCGGGATTCAAACATGTTGTTATCTTTAAAAATATATCATCCTGTTCTCTCAATATTGCCTGATATTTCAACATTCTACCGGATGACAACCAATGACCCCCCTTTTGTTCCAAAACTGCAATCACCATGTGGGGCACAAATACTTCCATTTTTGTTCCCAATGTCAATTTTCTAGCTTCTTGGACTAACGTTACAGTAGCAGCCACTGCTCGGAGGCAAGAAGGCCATCCGGCACTTACCATATCCAGCTGCTTGGAAAAATAGCCCACCGGTCTCTTCCATGATCCAATTCGTTGAGTTAAAACTCCAAGCGCTAGTCGTTGCCGCTCATGTACAAAGAGTTGAAATGTTTTTGTCAAATCAGGCAATCCTAATGCTGGGGCTTCTTGCAGAGCCTGTTTTAAGTCTTGAAAAGCCCTTTTACACTCTAAACTCCAAACTAATTGTGGCTCTTTTAAAGCTGCATACAGTGGTTTGGCTAACAGTCCATAATTCAAAATCCAGAGTCTGCACCACCCTGTCATTCCTAGAAAAGTTCGTAACTCGTGCAAATTTCTAGGTTCAGGGATGGCACAAATCGCTTGTATTCTATTCACCCCCAACCGTCTTTGTCCTTGGGAAATTTCACATCCCAGATATATCACTTTTTCCCGGGCAATTTGGGCTTTTTCCTTAGAAACTCGATAACCGCTCTGTCCCAGTAAATTTAATCACGCAACTGTAACAGTAATGCAGTTTTCATACCTTTCTGTCGCCACAAAAATGTCATCCACATATTGCAACAATAAGTATGCTTTTGATGGTAATTGAAAATATCCTTGCTCCTTCCAATCCTCCAGTTCTCGTGCCAGCTGATTCCCAAATATTGTAGGACTGTTTTTGAAGCCTTGTGGTAACCTGGTCCAGGTCAGCTGTCGTTTTCGTCCTGTATCCGGATTTTCCCATTCAAACGCAAATAATTTCCTACTTTGTAATGCCAATGGGATGCAGAAGAAAGCATCTTTTAAATCAATTACAGAAAAGTATCTAAATTGTTCTGCCACAGATGTTAACAATGTATAAGGATTTGCTACTACTGGATGTATATCTTTAACTATTTCGTTTACAGCTCTTAAATCTTGAACTAACCTATAATCTCCGTTAGGTTTTCTTATAGGAAATATTGGTGTATTATATTCAGATTCACATTCTTCTAACACATTGTGCATCAAAAATTTTGCAATTAATGGTGCTACCCCTTTCCTAGCTTCTAACTGTATAGGATATTGTCTAACTCTTACCGGTTGGACACCTTCTTTCAATTCTACTATGACAGGTTTTGCTGCTTTCGCTAATCCCGGTACTTGTGTCTCCCATACCCATGGTACTACAGCGTTTTCTACCTCTATTGGTATTGTTGTATTAGCTATTTCTTTTACTATAAATGTTCTAGCTATTTCTTCCTCAGGTATCTGCAACTTAGCTTTTCCATTTTCAAATATTATTTTAGCATTAAATCTTGACAATAAATCTCGTCCTAACAAAGATGTAGGACAATCCGGTACATAGAGAAATTCATGATCTAATTCTTTACCCCTAAAATTTAGATGCAATGGCCGCAGAAAGGGCCGTTGCTCTGTTTTTCCTGTAGCTCCTACCACAGTTATCATCGTATCTCCTATCTTTCCTAAACAAGTATTTAAAACAGAATAAGTTGCCCCAGTATCTACCAATAATTGTTTCTCTTCCCCATCAATTTCTGTTGTCACTTTTAATCCATCACTTAGTCAGCTACTATGTTGCCCCAAATGTCCTAACATCATTGTTTCTGCCATTGGTGTTCCTCCTACTGAAGTCTGCTGGGCCAAATTCATTTTCACTGGGCACTCATTTTTCCAATGTCCCTGTTGTCTGCAAAACGCACACTGATTTATCCCTAGCTGATTTTGAGGTATTCCCCGCATGCCTCCTACCCTGTATCCTCCTCGACCTCGTCCTCTACTTCTGCCTCTTATTCCTTGATTTACTCGTTGTAACATTGCTAATAATCCTGCCTGATTTCTCTTTGTGGTTTTTTTTTTTTTTCCCTATTATTGTACACTTTCCAGCTGATTGCTTCCAAATTACTAAATCTCCTGGGGAAAAAGGAACTTTCCCATATACTTTATCAGTCCCCGAAATTGCCTCTCGTAAAGGGGCTAATAATACTTTACTGTTTTGCTCTTGTTCCTTCCTCCCTTGTCTTGTTCTCTGTGCAATTGGGGTTCGTTGCGCTTGTCTTGGGCATGATGAATGCCCTGGCGAACCCTTCGGTGTTAACTTAATCTGGATCGCTCCAGTATTAATTGATTCTGACGGTTTTACCGCCTTAATACTATCAGTATCACTATCGTCCCCTGCATCTATATCGGACATCACAGGGGCCGTCGGTGATGCTAAAAGTGATACCTCCTCTGGCTCTCTTATTGAATTTTGTATTGCCAAACAAGTCATACACTTCTTATTACCTACACATCCTTCACATTTTGTTTTATCTTTTTTTCGGGATGTACCAACAACATTCCACATTCTCTCTGCATATCTGGATGATTACGTATATCATAAAATAGATCAACATATGGTACTTCATCCCATTTTTCAAGTTCTTAACAATATCTCATTAATGGACCTATAACACCCGGATCTAAACTTCCGTGTTCAGGCCACCGGGGTCCATCATACTCATATTGTGGCCACCAATTCGTACAATAATCTATAAATCGACTTTTACTCATACTCTGAAAATATCCCGCACTTTTCCAATGCTTTAATAAACATCCTAACGGAGAATTATCCAGTATTACCATGGTCTTACACACTCACTCCACACACACACACACTAAATCTACGGGGTAGAAAACGGAAAGATAGCCTCTGATGGGAAACAAAAGACCAAACCAAACTCACGAGACAGCCACGTATGTCCGTGAGTGCTGGACCTGCGGGGCTTTCGCTCCGTCTGACGGCCAGCGCCTAGGCTTCCACAGACCAGACCTCGAGCTCGTTAGCCCAACCTTGCGTGAATCGCCGTCACGTCTTATTAGGCAGGCACCCGACCAAATATTACAATAAAGCACCTTCGGGCTTACCACTTTGGGACGTCAGGAGCAGCGCAGAGCGGGCGCAGCCGATGGCTCCCCGAGAATTCCTCGGTGCCGGCACGGAGCAAAATCGGAAAGCGAACCGTCAACACTACTCCCGAAGTCCCATCTGGGTCGCCAGAAAACTGTTGCCCGTAAAGAAACACATAACTACGAAAGCAGTTATATGCGGTGCTTTATTCGGGGCCCGGGGTCTCAGGGACTCATGTCCAAAGCTGAGAATCCCAAATCCCCGTTTAACTTGGTTAATATTTATAGTGTTCGGTTACGTAACATAATCAACAGAATTGCTAAGCTACATGATTGTTTCCCATTTATAGTTTCTTCAGTTACTGTTGCCAAGATTTGCTTATCATTTACCTAGTTCATCAGATTGTGCTGTACCCAGTTCATCAGATTGTACTGTACCCAGTTCATCAGATTGTACTGTACCCAACACCTACAATTATACCTTCATCTTGTCTACCAAGTATAACCTATTCCAATCAATATAATGTAACACGTGTTTTTTTTTTTTTCTTTCCCCCCTTTCTTTCTTTTTCCTTCTTTCCCTCAAAGGAAAGGTCTTAATACACCGCTTTGCATCGTACGTTACGGGGTAAGCCGTTTGGAAACACTACAGGGCCGACGCCGCGCCGCAACCCTGCTCCGGGGCCCGCCTGCCCCCCCGCTCCGCTCCGCCGCGCCGCCTCCGCAGGGGCGAGCGCGTGCCCCGGCCCGCGCTGCCAACGAACTGGCGCCCTAAACGCCGCGCACGCAAAACGCAAAGTCACACCCGCGCTCCCGGCACGGCGCCGGGTCCCAGCCCGCCCCCCCACTCGCCCCGCACCCCCACTCGCCCCGCACCGCCGCCTCCACGCAGCGACGGCCGCAGCGGGCAGGATGCAGCCCGACGCCCCCCGAACCTATGCGTTCGCCTCACCCGGGGGCCCCACATCCTTCACTCCACGCCACCTCCGCACTCACCCGCCGCCGCCGCCGCCGAGCGAAAACGCCCTCCCTGCTCGCCGCCATCTTGCTTCCCCGCCGCCGCGCATGCGCCGCTCGCCAACGGACTGCGGCGGCAGTGACGCTTGAGCACCGCGCACGTGCCGGCTCGGACAGCGCGGGGGGGGGGGAGCGAGGGGAGCGGGAGGGGCGGGGGGGAGCGAGGGGAGCGGGAGGGGAGCAGAGGGAGCCCGAGGGGCGGGTGGGAGCGAGGGGAGCCCGAGAAGCGGGGGGGAGCGCGAGGGGCGGGTGGAGCGGGGAATCCCGAGGGGCGGGGGGGAGCCGGGGAGCCCGAGGGGCGGGGGGGAGCACGAAGGGAGGCGAGACCCGCAATGGCATGCTCGCGCCGCGCCGCTGCAGCCGGGCGGCTCACGCGTGCGAACCGCAGCCCGCCGCGGCAGCCCGGGACTCCCAGCGAGCGCCCCGAGGCTGCCCGAGCCCGTGGCCGCTCCAAGAGCACCGGGAAGGGGCGACGAGCACGCTCCATTCGCTTACCCGTTACCGAAACGGCGGAGAGCAGCAGCAAACATGGCGACCGGCACTGAGCATGTGCGCGCCGGCTGTCTGCGCATGCGCGCCCCCCCCACCGGGTGCAGTACCGCTTTTTGGACACAGGGTGGCAGCAGTGAGCGCGGCGGAACGCTGTGCGCGTGCGCGCCCCCCCCACCGGGTGCAGTACCGCTTTTTGGACACAGGGTGGCAGCAGTGAGCACGGCGGAACCCAGTGCGCACACGAGCCCCCCCACAGGGTGCAGTACCGATTTTTGGACACAGGGTGGCAGCAGTGAGCACGGAGGAACCCAGTGCGCACGCGCGCCCCCCCCACCGGGTGCAGTACCGCTTTTTGGACACAGGGTGGCAGCAGTGAGCGCGGCGGAACGCTGTGCGCACGCGCGCCCCCCCCACAGGGTGCAGTACCGATTTTTGGACACAGGGTGGCAGCAGTGAGCACGGCGGAACCCAGTGCGCATGCGCGCCCCCCTTTATCGTGCCGTACCGCTTTTTGGACGCCCCGAGGGCAGCAGGGCGCGCGGCCGGCCGCCGTGCGCCTGCGCGCCCCCCTTTCCGTGCCGTACTGCTTTTTTGACGCCCCGAGGGCAGCAGGGCGCGCGGCCGCCCCCGGCACGCGCACACCGCTGCAGAGCCCCCCCGCCCGCCCTTTGCAGACATTTCACCACCCTCGCCTCGGCTCATCTGCCCTTATTTACAGCGCCTGCTGCGAGGCGCAGCGTCGCCGCGTGTCGTGCTCGAGCCGCTGCTCCTAGAGGCTTCAGTAACAGCGCTTTCCTTTGAACATCGTTGCAAAATACTCCACAGACAAAAAAGAGTCAGAGGCTGCACTTAAAAAAACAAAACGAAAACAAAAAAACCACCCACCTACTTAACGGGACAATTTGCAAGCGTTCCAAGAAGCAGCCGTTCTTCTTTAGAACTTTCGACCTCTCGCCTTTACTGATCGTTAAACAAAATAAACAGCCCAAAGCAAGCCGCGCTATTTGCTTGACAGACTGCTCGGTTTTTATTATTAAACGGTACGAGATGCTGGCACGCGGCATGTCTTCTTCGGATTCTTGGGCTGACGTTCCTTCGGCCGCACGCACGCGGTCAAAGGCGTCTTTTTCACGTCCCGCCGTCAGGGCCTCCCCAGCAATTCCCGCAGCGACTCCCCCCTCGGGACAAACAGCTCGAGGACACGCACGGTCTTGCTAAAAGAACGGGGGGGGGGGGGGGAAACAAACGCGTGCGCTGAGCGCGGCACTCGCAGACCCGATCTTCGGGTCCAAAAGAAAACTCTCTAAAGCGGACCAGGCGGGCCAAAGAGGTCCCTTCTTTGCGCCACGCTTCTTTCCTCGCACAGACGTCGGCCGCCTCTGCCCGCTCTCACGGTATCCCCTACCGGCAAGGACACGGCGAAACGTTTCGGAAACGACGGCGTTTCCCAGAAGCGTTTCCGCCGCCTTGGGAAAACGGCCGAAGGAGAGGCTCACGCGGGGCGCGTAGCTAGAAAGAACGCTCCGCACAAAGGCCTAAAATGACCAGCCCGGAGCAGGGATCCCGGGCTCTCCGGGAGCGCAGGAGTTCTCACGTCCTTACTGAGCAGAGACCGCTGCCCGTGAAACACGAGACGCCGCAGCGACGCCGATCGTTGGAGGGAAGCCTGCAATAAGAGCGAAAGAAAAGCAGACGTTGAGGACAAAGACCAAGTTACGAGCCCCTCGCGATTCAGACACGCTTCTAGATTTACCGCCTATTTCAAGGCGCGCCTTCGGCAATTCCGTCCAATTGATTTTCCCCGAAGCCCGAGACGCGGACGAAACGCCTCTCAAAGGAAGGTACGGCATAACCGCTCTGGCCTATAAACTACCGGTTTCGACGCAGGAAAAGCACAGGGAAAGCACTAGCGTTCCCCCCAAGAAACCACGTCCAAGCGGACCGATGAAGTAGGCCCCAAGTCTGAAAGCGGACCTAAAGGAGCCCGTTTGGCGGTCGCGAGCTGGAATACACCGTTCTCCTTCTCACTAACAACCTCCCGTAGAGACCGGCAGCTGTACAGCGCCTTCTACGCTACACGGAGGAGTCGGATAGCGGGCAGATGCCGCGTCCCGAATGCGCAACTAGAGATTGGAACGCACGGACGTAAACAAACGCCCGTGACGTAGCGGAGGTCTAGCGTATTCACGTTTACCGTGCGTCAGTTCTCCTCTGCGGACAGGCCGTTCCATCTTCTTTACTCGTTAGCTGACAGACGCCCTAGGAGAAAGCAAAGAAAGGAAGAAATTCAAAAGGAAATGAAACAGATCGGAGGGAGCCTCAAAGGCTTTGATCCATCCCCCCAGGCAGCCGAACCACCTTCGCAAAGGCACACCTCAAAAGACACGTCCTTCCGGGATCGCTGCACAGCCCAGCCAGAAAAGAGGAACAGAAACAAACAGAACGAGAAGGCTGCAGAGGGGGACGGAGGGCCGGAAAGGAGCCTGCTGTCCAGCGATGGTATTTTACCGCTCCTTGCGCGTTAGCAGCCCCTTTCAGATGCTTAAGCCCAAATTCTCTCAGCCCTTAACAGCTTCAGTACCCGCGGCACCTAGTTTTTCCACGCTCTCCAGTCTTCCTCGCTCTTTCCCGTCTCGGGCGAAAAGCCTCCCAGACCCCGTCTGCACTTACGCGCTTCCTTAAAACAGGATCGCCGAAATCAACCGAACGGGCTGAGCTGCTCCTCTTCCGCTCGCCGGCCCTCGGAACGTCAGCCTGCAAACGAATCGGACCACCGAGGTCACCGGCAGAGTCTCCTTTCGGAGCTCGGCCCCCCCCCCCAAGCTTTAACGACGGTTTCCCAAGCGGGGCAAACGCAGGGCCTCCCTTCGGCCCCGGAACGGTTTTTATCGCGGGCTCCCAAGTCGCCGTTACGACACTAAGCGGCAAAGCAAGGCAAAGACAGCTGGGGTCGCAGCTTACCCACCTAGGCACGAAAATTCTTCTTTGAGGCCTCCCTCGCTGCTTTTGCCAGGTAAACACACCAAAACAAAGCTCCCGACAGGCAGCTGAGGCTTCACATGGACCTCGGGGCCCCGCTAGCAACGGCGACGCCGGAGCCGCCGGGCTACCAGGCGCTATTCCCCCCCCCCCTCCCCTCCCCTCCCCTGCCCTGCCGGCCCGCGAACCGCGGCTTATTACTCACGAGTCCGGGAAGGACGCCGCCGACCTTCCCGCGGCCGAAGGCTCCTCGTCAGGAGCGGGCAGAGAACCTTTCCGCCGGCATTCGGAGTCTCCCGGCCGCTCTCGACACCCGATAACTTGCCGAGAAAGGGCTGAGGGCGGGAGCCTGCAGTTCTTCACGGCAGCACACAGTCGTTCCCCGATGTGCCGAACGCCTAGCATTAACACAATTTAGAAATACAAAAATACCACCGCTACAGGGCGCAAAGCCAAGCTGAAATTTCGGCAGCCAAAGCAAACCTCTGCGCGCCCGACAGAACGAGCCACGTGCATCGGCGCCTACAGCTCCTCAAGGCTAGCGAGGCCTCGTGGGCGACGTTCCTCTGGCAGGCTGCGCAGCTGAACTCCCCCGTGTCGCCTAAGAGTCCGTGACGTGACGTATTCAAAGCTCAGCAGAAATTAACAATCCAAAGTTGTTTCTAAGCACAAAAGCGGATCTACTACACGAGAAGGAAGGAGTCCTAATTCCGCAAGGCTTTACCTTTTCTTCGAGCTGCCGTCTTCCTGCTGCCCCAAAGACCATTGCCAGGCAATTAACCTGGGGTCGCGCTAAATGAGCCTTCCTCTTCGTTTTACAATTCGCACGCTTGCCTCTCCCTCTCTCTCTGGCCACCTGACCGCCGTTCCCCGAAGACGGGAATTTGCCGTCTTGGAGCTCTTAAAGCACGACGCTTCACAGATGCAGAGAGTCACGCGCACGGAAACGGATGGACGCAGCGTCCTTTCCGTAACGCGTACGCACCTTCCGTTAGATGTCGCTCATCTGTTATTCCGATCGCTATTACCGGCGAACCTTCCTCACCGGGAGGAACGGGCTTTCCCTTTCGGGGCGACGGAGACGGCTCTCGCTCGGTTCCCTTTAATTTTATTACTTCGGCTCGCTTACGTTTCTCTGTCTCTTCAGCTTCAGCCGTGGCAACGAATCTAAAAATTAAATATCCTATCTTTCCTTTTCTACGTACGCGTGTACGATAACAAAACAAAATACAAACGACCGAAGCAAAACTAAGGCAGCTACGGTTAACAAGAGGCGCAGGGCAGCAACGGGTCGCTTAGTCCTCAGCGCTGCCTCCGGGAGGGAGGCCGAAAGAACGAACGTTCCGCATCAAGAGTTACCTTGGTTACCCGGGCCAGAACGCCTCCTACTGTCGCAGCTTCTGGGGAGATCGAGGGTCCGCTGCTGCATTTTTGCTTCCTCCTTTCAGCCCGCCCCTTCGGGAGTAAACGCAAAAAACCGCTCGCTCGTCCGGCTTTGCTCTTTGTCAGCATTTGCTATTGTCGGTTCCGCCTCTGTAACAAAGACAGAAAATTGCATTTCGCTTCCAACAAAACACTTCGATTTACACGCGTTCTTTTTCTCTTTCCCGTGGTTTTTTTTTTTTTCTTTCCCCCCTTTCTTTCTTTTTCCTTCTTTCCCTCAAAGGAAAGGTCTTAATACACCGCTTTGCATCGTACGTTACGGGGTAAGCCGTTTGGAAACACTACAGGGCCGACGCCGCGCCGCAACCCTGCTCCGGGGCCCGCCTGCCCCCCCGCTCCGCTCCGCCGCGCCGCCTCCGCAGGGGCGAGCGCGTGCCCCGGCCCGCGCTGCCAACGAACTGGCGCCCTAAACGCCGCGCACGCAAAACGCAAAGTCACACCCGCGCTCCCGGCGCGGCGCCGGGTCCCAGCCCGCCGCCCCACTCGCCCCGCACCGCCGCCTCCACGCAGCGACGGCCGCAGCGGGCAGGATGCAGCCCGACGCCCCCCGAACCTATGCGTTCGCCTCACCCGGGGGCCCCACATCCTTCACTCCACGCCACCTCCGCACTCACCCGCCGCCGCCGCTGAGCGAAAACGCCCTCCCTGCTCGCCGACATCTTGCTTCCCCGCCGCCGCGCATGCGCCGCTCGCCAACGGACTGCGGCGGCAGTGACGCTTGAGCACCGCGCACGTGCCGGCTCGGACAGCGCGGGGGGGGGGGAGCGAGGGGAGCGGGAGGGGCGGGGGGGAGCGAGGGGAGCGGGAGGGGAGCAGAGGGAGCCCGAGGGGCGGGGGGGAGCGAGGGGAGCCCGAGGGGCGGGGCGGAGTGCGAGGGGAGCGCGAGAGGCGGGGGGGGAGCGTGAGGGGAGCAGGGGGGCCCGAGGAGCGGGGGGGAGCACGAGGGGAGCCCGAGAAGCGGGGGGGGAGCGCGGGGGCGGGGGGGAGCGCGAGGGGACCAGGGGGAGCGCGAGGGGCGGGGCGGAGCGCGAGGGGAGCAAGGGGAGCCCGAGAGAAGCCTGAGAAGCAGGGGGGAGCCCGAGAAGCGGGGGGGAGCGCGAGGGGAGCAGGGGGAGTGCGAGGGGCGGGGCAGAGCGCGAGGGGAGCAAGGGGAGCCCGAGGAGCGGGGGGGAGCGTGAGAAGAGCCTGAGAAGCAGGGGGGAGCCCGAGAAGCGGGGGGGAGCGCGAGGGGAGCCCGAGAAGCGGGGGGGAGCGCGAGGGGAGCAGGGGGAGCCCGAGGGGCGGGGCGGAGCGCGAGGGGAGCAGGGGGAGCGCGAGGGGAGCAGGGGGAGCGCGAGGGGAGCCCGAGAAGCGGGGGGGAGCGCGAGGGGAGCAGGGGGAGCCCGAGGAGCGGGGGGGGAGCGCGAGGGGCGGGTGGAGCGGGGAATCCCGAGGGGCGGGGGGGAGCCGGGGAGCCCGAGGGGCGGGGGGGAGCACGAAGGGAGGCGAGACCCGCAATGGCATGCTCGCGCCGCGGCGCTGCAGCCGGGCGGCTCACGCGTGCGAACCGCAGCCCGCCGTGGCAGCCCGGGACTCCCAGCGAGCGCCCCGAGGCTGCCCGAGCCCGTGGCCGCTCCAAGAGCACCGGGAAGGGGCGACGAGCACGCTCCATTCGCTTACCCGTTACCGAAACGGCGGAGAGCAGCAGCAAACATGGCGACCGGCACTGAGCATGTGCGCGCCGGCTGTCTGCGCATGCGCGCCCCCCCCACCTGGTGCAGTACCGCTTTTTGGACACAGGGTGGCAGCAGTGAGCGCGGCGGAACGCTGTGCGCGTGCGCGCCCCCCCCACCGGGTGCAGTACCGCTTTTTGGACACAGGGTGGCAGCAGTGAGCACGGAGGAACCCAGTGCGCACACGAGCCCCCCCACAGGGTGCAGTACCGATTTTTGGACACAGGGTGGCAGCAGTGAGCACGGAGGAACCCAGTGCGCACGCGCGCCCCCCCCACCGGGTGCAGTACCGCTTTTTGGACACAGGGTGGCAGCAGTGAGCACGGCGGAACCCAGTGCGCATGCGCGCCCCCCTTTATCGTGCCGTACTGCTTTTTGGACGCCCCGAGGGCAGCAGGGCGCGCGGCCGCCCCCGGCACGCGCACACCGCTGCAGAGCCCCCCCGCCCGCCCTTTGCAGACATTTCACCACCCTCGCCTCGGCTCATCTGCCCTTATTTACAGCGCCTGCTGCGAGGCGCAGCGTCGCCGCGTGTCGTGCTCGAGCCGCTGCTCCTAGAGGCTTCAGTAACAGCGCTTTCCTTTGAACATCGTTGCAAAATACTCCACAGACAAAAAAGAGTCAGAGGCTGCACTTAAAAAAACAAAACAAAAACAAAAAAACCACCCACCTACTTAACGGGACAATTTGCAAGCGTTCCAAGAAGCAGCCGTTCTTCTTTAGAACTTTCGACCTCTCGCCTTTACTGATCGTTAAACAAAATAAACAGCCCAAAGCAAGCCGCGCTATTTGCTTGACAGACTGCTCGGTTTTTATTATTAAACGGTACGAGATGCTGGCACGCGGCATGTCTTCTTCGGATTCTTGGGCTGACGTTCCTTCGGCCGCACGCACGCGGTCAAATGCGTCTTTTTCACGTCCCGCCGTCAGGGCCTCCCCAGCAATTCCCGCAGCGACTCCCCCCTCGGGACAAACAGCTCGAGGACACGCACGGTCTTGCTAAAAGAACGGGGGGGGGGGGGGGGGAACAAACGCGTGCGCTGAGCGCGGCACTCGCAGACCCGATCTTCGGGTCCAAAAGAAAACTCTCTAAAGCGGACCAGGCGGGCCAAAGAGGTCCCTTCTTTGCGCCACGCTTCTTTCCTCGCACAGACGTCGGCCGCCTCTGCCCGCTCTCACGGTATCCCCTACCGGCAAGGACACGGCGAAACGTTTCGGAAACGACGGCGTTTCCCAGAAGCGTTTCCGCCGCCTTGGGAAAACGGCCGAAGGAGAGGCTCACGCGGGGCGCGTAGCTAGAAAGAACGCTCCGCACAAAGGCCTAAAATGACCAGCCCGGAGCAGGGATCCCGGGCTCTCCGGGAGCGCAGGAGTTCTCACGTCCTTACTGAGCAGAGACCGCTGCCCGTGAAACACGAGACGCCGCAGCGACGCCGATCGTTGGAGGGAAGCCTGCAATAAGAGCGAAAGAAAAGCAGACGTTGAGGACAAAGACCAAGTTACGAGCCCCTCGCGATTCAGACACGCTTCTAGATTTACCGCCTATTTCAAGGCGCGCCTTCGGCAATTCCGTCCAATTGATTTTCCCCGAAGCCCGAGACGCGGACGAAACGCCTCTCAAAGGAAGGTACGGCATAACCGCTCTGGCCTATAAACTACCGGTTTCGACGCAGGAAAAGCACAGGGAAAGCACTAGCGTTCCCCCCAAGAAACCACGTCCAAGCGGACCGATGAAGTAGGCCCCAAGTCTGAAAGCGGACCTAAAGGAGCCCGTTTGGCGGTCGCGAGCTGGAATACACCGTTCTCCTTCTCACTAACAACCTCCCGGAGAGACCGGCAGCTGTACAGCGCCTTCTACGCTACACGGAGGAGTCGGATAGCGGGCAGATGCCGCGTCCCGAATGCGCAACTAGAGATTGGAACGCACGGACGTAAACAAACGCCCGTGACGTAGCGGAGGTCTAGCGTATTCACGTTTACCGTGCGTCAGTTCTCCTCTGCGGACAGGCCGTTCCATCTTCTTTACTCGTTAGCTGACAGACGCCCTAGGAGAAAGCAAAGAAAGGAAGAAATTCAAAAGGAAATGAAACAGATCGGAGGGAGCCTCAAAGGCTTTGATCCATCCCCCCAGGCAGCCGAACCACCTTCGCAAAGGCACACCTCAAAAGACACGTCCTTCCGGGATCGCTGCACAGCCCAGCCAGAAAAGAGGAACAGAAACAAACAGAACGAGAAGGCTGCAGAGGGGGACGGAGGGCCGGAAAGGAGCCTGCTGTCCAGCGATGGTATCTTACCGCTCCTTGCGCGTTAGCAGCCCCTTTCAGATGCTTAAGCCCAAATTCTCTCAGCCCTTAACAGCTTCAGTACCCGCGGCACCTAGTTTTTCCACGCTCTCCAGTCTTCCTCGCTCTTTCCCGTCTCGGGCGAAAAGCCTCCCAGACCCCGTCTGCACTTACGCGCTTCCTTAAAACAGGATCGCCGAAATCAACCGAACGGGCTGAGCTGCTCCTCTTCCGCTCGCCGGCCCTCGGAACGTCAGCCTGCAAACGAATCGGACCACCGAGGTCACCGGCAGAGTCTCCTTTCGGAGCTCGGCCCCCCCCCCCAAGCTTTAACGACGGTTTCCCAAGCGGGGCAAACGCAGGGCCTCCCTTCGGCCCCGGAACGGTTTTTATCGCGGGCTCCCAAGTCGCCGTTACGACACTAAGCGGCAAAGCAAGGCAAAGACAGCTGGGGTCGCAGCTTACCCACCTAGGCACGAAAATTCTTCTTTGAGGCCTCCCTCGCTGCTTTTGCCAGGTAAACACACCAAAACAAAGCTCCCGACAGGCAGCTGAGGCTTCACATGGACCTCGGGGCCCCGCTAGCAACGGCGACGCCGGAGCCGCCGGGCTACCAGGCGCTATTCCCCCCCCCCCTCCCCTCCCCTGCCCTGCCGGCCCGCGAACCGCGGCTTATTACTCACGAGTCCGGGAAGGACGCCGCCGACCTTCCCGCGGCCGAAGGCTCCTCGTCAGGAGCGGGCAGAGAACCTTTCCGCCGGCATTCGGAGTCTCCCGGCCGCTCTCGACACCCGATAACTTGCCGAGAAAGGGCTGAGGGCGGGAGCCTGCAGTTCTTCACGGCAGCACACAGTCGTTCCCCGATGTGCCGAACGCCTAGCATTAACACAATTTAGAAATACAAAAATACCACCGCTACAGGGCGCAAAGCCAAGCTGAAATTTCGGCAGCCAAAGCAAACCTCTTCGCGCCCGACAGAACGAGCCACGTGCATCGGCGCCTACAGCTCCTCAAGGCTAGCGAGGCCTCGTGGGCGACGTTCCTCTGGCAGGCTGCGCAGCTGAACTCCCCCGTGTCGCCTAAGAGTCCGTGACGTGACGTATTCAAAGCTCAGCAGAAATTAACAATCCAAAGTTGTTTCTAAGCACAAAAGCGGATCTACTACACGAGAAGGAAGGAGTCCTAATTCCGCAAGGCTTTACCTTTTCTTCGAGCTGCCGTCTTTCTGCTGCCCCAAATACCATTGCCAGGCAATTAACCTGGGGTCGCGCTAAATGAGCCTTCCTCTTCGTTTTACAATTCGCACGCTTGCCTCTCCCTCTCTCTCTGGCCACCTGACCGCCGTTCCCCGAAGACGGGAATTTGCCGTCTTGGAGCTCTTAAAGCACGACGCTTCACAGATGCAGAGAGTCACGCGCACGGAAACGGATGGACGCAGCGTCCTTTCCGTAACGCGTACGCACCTTCCGTTAGATGTCGCTCATCTGTTATTCCGATCGCTATTACCGGCGAACCTTCCTCACCGGGAGGAACGGGCTTTCCCTTTCGGGGCGACGGAGACGGCTCTCGCTCGGTTCCCTTTAATTTTATTACTTCGGCTCGCTTACGTTTTTCTGTCTCTTCAGCTTCAGCCGTGGCAACGAATCTAAAAATTAAATATCCTATCTTTCCTTTTCTACGTACGCGTGTACGATAACAAAACAAAATACAAACGACCGAAGCAAAACTAAGGCAGCTACGGTTAACAAGAGGCGCAGGGCAGCAACGGGTCGCTTAGTCCTCAGCGCTGCCTCCGGGAGGGAGGCCGAAAGAACGAACGTTCCGCATCAAGAGTTACCTTGGTTACCCGGGCCAGAACGCCTCCTACTGTCGCAGCTTCTGGGGAGATCGAGGGTCCGCTGCTGCATTTTTGCTTCCTCCTTTCAGCCCGCCCCTTCGGGAGTAAGCGCAAAAAACCGCTCGCTCATCCGGCTTTGCTCTTTGTCAGCATTTGCTATTGTCGGTTCCGCCTCTGTAACAAAGACAGAAAATTGCATTTCGCTTCCAACAAAACACTTCGATTTACACGCGTTCTTTTTCTCTTTCCCGTGGTTTTTTTTTTTTTCTTTCCCCCCTTTCTTTCTTTTTCCTTCTTTCCCTCAAAGGAAAGGTCTTAATACACCGCTTTGCATCGTACGTTACGGGGTAAGCCGTTTGGAAACGCTACAGGGCCGACGCCGCGCCGCAACCCTGCTCCGGGGCCCGCCTGCCCCCCCGCTCCGCTCCGCCGCGCCGCCTCCGCAGGGGCGAGCGCGTGCCCCGGCCCGCGCTGCCAATGAACTGGCGCCCTAAACGCCGCGCACGCAAAACGCAAAGTCACACCCGCGCTCCCGGCGCGGCGCCGGGTCCCAGCCCGCCCCCCCACTCGCCCCGCACCGCCGCCTCCACGCAGCGACGGCCGCAGCGGGCAGGATGCAGCCCGACGCCCCCCGAACCTATGCGTTCGCCTCACCCGGGGGCCCCACATCCTTCACTCCACGCCACCTCCGCACTCACCCGCCGCCGCCGCCGAGCAAAAACGCCCTCCCTGCTCGCCGCCATCTTGCTTCCCCGCCGCCGCGCATGCGCCGCTCGCCAACGGACTGCGGCGGCAGTGACGCTTGAGCACCGCGCACGTGCCGGCTCGGACAGCGCGGGGGGGGGGGAGCGAGGGGAGCGGGAGGGGCGGGGGGGAGCGAGGGGAGCGGGAGGGGAGCAGAGGGAGCCCGAGGGGCGGGGGGGAGCGAGGGGAGCCCGAGGGGCGGGGCGGAGTGCGAGGGGAGCGCGAGAGGCGGGGGGGGAGCGTGAGGGGAGCAGGGGGGCCCGAGGAGCGGGGGGGAGCACGAGGGGAGCCCGAGAAGCGGGGGGGGAGCGCGGGGGCGGGGGGGAGCGCGAGGGGACCAGGGGGAGCGCGAGGGGCGGGGCGGAGCGCGAGGGGAGCAAGGGGAGCCCGAGAGGAGCCTGAGAAGCAGGGGGGAGCCCGAGAAGCGGGGGGGAGCGCGAGGGGAGCAGGGGGAGTGCGAGGGGCGGGGCAGAGCGCGAGGGGAGCAAGGGGAGCCCGAGGAGCGGGGGGGAGCGTGAGAAGAGCCTGAGAAGCAGGGGGGAGCCCGAGAAGCGGGGGGGAGCGCGAGGGGAGCCCGAGAAGCGGGGGGGAGCGCGAGGGGAGCAGGGGGAGCCCGAGGGGCGGGGCGGAGCGCGAGGGGAGCAGGGGGAGCGCGAGGGGAGCAGGGGGAGCGCGAGGGGAGCAGGGGGAGCGCGAGGGGAGCCCGAGAAGCGGGGGGGAGCGCGAGGGGAGCAGGGGGAGCCCGAGGAGCGGGGGGGGAGCGCGAGGGGCGGGTGGAGCGGGGAATCCCGAGGGGCGGGGGGGAGCCGGGGAGCCCGAGGGGCGGGGGGGAGCACGAAGGGAGGCGAGACCCGCAATGGCATGCTCGCGCCGCGGCGCTGCAGCCGGGCGGCTCACGCGTGCGAACCGCAGCCCGCCGTGGCAGCCCGGGACTCCCAGCGAGCGCCCCGAGGCTGCCCGAGCCCGTGGCCGCTCCAAGAGCACCGGGAAGGGGCGACGAGCACGCTCCATTCGCTTACCCGTTACCGAAACGGCGGAGAGCAGCAGCAAACATGGCGACCGGCACTGAGCATGTGCGCGCCGGCTGTCTGCGCATGCGCGCCCCCCCCACCGGGTGCAGTACCGCTTTTTGGACACAGGGTGGCAGCAGTGAGCGCGGCGGAACGCTGTGCGCGTGCGCGCCCCCCCCACCGGGTGCAGTACCGCTTTTTGGACACAGGGTGGCAGCAGTGAGCACGGCGGAACCCAGTGCGCACACGAGCCCCCCCACAGGGTGCAGTACCGATTTTTGGACACAGGGTGGCAGCAGTGAGCGCGGCGGAACGCTGTGCGCACGCGCGCCCCCCCCACAGGGTGCAGTACCGATTTTTGGACACAGGGTGGCAGCAGTGAGCACGGCGGAACCCAGTGCGCATGCGCGCCCCCCTTTATCGTGCCGTACCGCTTTTTGGACGCCCCGAGGGCAGCAGGGCGCGCGGCCGGCCGCCGTGCGCCTGCGCGCCCCCCTTTCCGTGCCGTACTGCTTTTTTGACGCCCCGAGGGCAGCAGGGCGCGCGGCCGCCCCCGGCACGCGCACACCGCTGCAGAGCCCCCCCGCCCGCCCTTTGCAGACATTTCACCACCCTCGCCTCGGCTCATCTGCCCTTATTTACAGCGCCTGCTGCGAGGCGCAGCGTCGCCGCGTGTCGTGCTCGAGCCGCTGCTCCTAGAGGCTTCAGTAACAGCGCTTTCCTTTGAACATCGTTGCAAAATACTCCACAGACAAAAAAGAGTCAGAGGCTGCACTTAAAAAAACAAAACAAAAACAAAAAAACCACCCACCTACTTAACGGGACAATTTGCAAGCGTTCCAAGAAGCAGCCGTTCTTCTTTAGAACTTTCGACCTCTCGCCTTTACTGATCGTTAAACAAAATAAACAGCCCAAAGCAAGCCGCGCTATTTGCTTGACAGACTGCTCGGTTTTTATTATTAAACGGTACGAGATGCTGGCACGCGGCATGTCTTCTTCGGATTCTTGGGCCGACGTTCCTTCGGCCGCACGCACGCGGTCAAATGCGTCTTTTTCACGTCCCGCCGTCAGGGCCTCCCCAGCAATTCCCGCAGCGACTGCCCCCTCGGGACAAACAGCTCGAGGACACGCACGGTCTTGCTAAAAGAACGGGGGGGGGGGGGGGGGGAACAAACGCGTGCGCTGAGCGCGGCACTCGCAGACCCGATCTTCGGGTCCAAAAGAAAACTCTCTAAAGCGGACCAGGCGGGCCAAAGAGGTCCCTTCTTTGCGCCACGCTTCTTTCCTCGCACAGACGTCGGCCGCCTCTGCCCGCTCTCACGGTATCCCCTACCGGCAAGGACACGGCGAAACGTTTCGGAAACGACGGCGTTTCCCAGAAGCGTTTCCGCCGCCTTGGGAAAACGGCCGAAGGAGAGGCTCACGCGGGGCGCGTAGCTAGAAAGAACGCTCCGCACAAAGGCCTAAAATGACCAGCCCGGAGCAGGGATCCCGGGCTCTCCGGGAGCGCAGGAGTTCTCACGTCCTTACTGAGCAGAGACCGCTGCCCGTGAAACACGAGACGCCGCAGCGACGCCGATCGTTGGAGGGAAGCCTGCAATAAGAGCGAAAGAAAAGCAGACGTTGAGGACAAAGACCAAGTTACGAGCCCCTCGCGATTCAGACACGCTTCTAGATTTACCGCCTATTTCAAGGCGCGCCTTCGGCAATTCCGTCCAATTGATTTTCCCCGAAGCCCGAGACGCGGACGAAACGCCTCTCAAAGGAAGGTACGGCATAACCGCTCTGGCCTATAAACTACCGGTTTCGACGCAGGAAAAGCACAGGGAAAGCACTAGCGTTCCCCCCAAGAAACCACGTCCAAGCGGACCGATGAAGTAGGCCCCAAGTCTGAAAGCGGACCTAAAGGAGCCCGTTTGGCGGTCGCGAGCTGGAATACACCGTTCTCCTTCTCACTAACAACCTCCCGGAGAGACCGGCAGCTGTACAGCGCCTTCTACGCTACACGGAGGAGTCGGATAGCGGGCAGATGCCGCGTCCCGAATGCGCAACTAGAGATTGGAACGCACGGACGTAAACAAACGCCCGTGACGTAGCGGAGGTCTAGCGTATTCACGTTTACCGTGCGTCAGTTCTCCTCTGCGGACAGGCCGTTCCATCTTCTTTACTCGTTAGCTGACAGACGCCCTAGGAGAAAGCAAAGAAAGGAAGAAATTCAAAAGGAAATGAAACAGATCGGAGGGAGCCTCAAAGGCTTTGATCCATCCCCCCAGGCAGCCGAACCACCTTCGCAAAGGCACACCTCAAAAGACACGTCCTTCCGGGATCGCTGCACAGCCCAGCCAGAAAAGAGGAACAGAAACAAACAGAACGAGAAGGCTGCAGAGGGGGACGGAGGGCCGGAAAGGAGCCTGCTGTCCAGCGATGGTATCTTACCGCTCCTTGCGCGTTAGCAGCCCCTTTCAGATGCTTAAGCCCAAATTCTCTCAGCCCTTAACAGCTTCAGTACCCGCGGCACCTAGTTTTTCCACGCTCTCCAGTCTTCCTCGCTCTTTCCCGTCTCGGGCGAAAAGCCTCCCAGACCCCGTCTGCACTTACGCGCTTCCTTAAAACAGGATCGCCGAAATCAACCGAACGGGCTGAGCTGCTCCTCTTCCGCTCGCCGGCCCTCGGAACGTCAGCCTGCAAACGAATCGGACCACCGAGGTCACCGGCAGAGTCTCCTTTCGGAGCTCGGCCCCCCCCCCCAAGCTTTAACGACGGTTTCCCAAGCGGGGCAAACGCAGGGCCTCCCTTCGGCCCCGGAACGGTTTTTATCGCGGGCTCCCAAGTCGCCGTTACGACACTAAGCGGCAAAGCAAGGCAAAGACAGCTGGGGTCGCAGCTTACCCACCTAGGCACGAAAATTCTTCTTTGAGGCCTCCCTCGCTGCTTTTGCCAGGTAAACACACCAAAACAAAGCTCCCGACAGGCAGCTGAGGCTTCACATGGACCTCGGGGCCCCGCTAGCAACGGCGACGCCGGAGCCGCCGGGCTACCAGGCGCTATTCCCCCCCCCCCTCCCCTCCCCTGCCCTGCCGGCCCGCGAACCGCGGCTTATTACTCACGAGTCCGGGAAGGACGCCGCCGACCTTCCCGCGGCCGAAGGCTCCTCGTCAGGAGCGGGCAGAGAACCTTTCCGCCGGCATTCGGAGTCTCCCGGCCGCTCTCGACACCCGATAACTTGCCGAGAAAGGGCTGAGGGCGGGAGCCTGCAGTTCTTCACGGCAGCACACAGTCGTTCCCCGATGTGCCGAACGCCTAGCATTAACACAATTTAGAAATACAAAAATACCACCGCTACAGGGCGCAAAGCCAAGCTGAAATTTCGGCAGCCAAAGCAAACCTCTTCGCGCCCGACAGAACGAGCCACGTGCATCGGCGCCTACAGCTCCTCAAGGCTAGCGAGGCCTCGTGGGCGACGTTCCTCTGGCAGGCTGCGCAGCTGAACTCCCCCGTGTCGCCTAAGAGTCCGTGACGTGACGTATTCAAAGCTCAGCAGAAATTAACAATCCAAAGTTGTTTCTAAGCACAAAAGCGGATCTACTACACGAGAAGGAAGGAGTCCTAATTCCGCAAGGCTTTACCTTTTCTTCGAGCTGCCGTCTTTCTGCTGCCCCAAATACCATTGCCAGGCAATTAACCTGGGGTCGCGCTAAATGAGCCTTCCTCTTCGTTTTACAATTCGCACGCTTGCCTCTCCCTCTCTCTCTGGCCACCTGACCGCCGTTCCCCGAAGACGGGAATTTGCCGTCTTGGAGCTCTTAAAGCACGACGCTTCACAGATGCAGAGAGTCACGCGCACGGAAACGGATGGACGCAGCGTCCTTTCCGTAACGCGTACGCACCTTCCGTTAGATGTCGCTCATCTGTTATTCCGATCGCTATTACCGGCGAACCTTCCTCACCGGGAGGAACGGGCTTTCCCTTTCGGGGCGACGGAGACGGCTCTCGCTCGGTTCCCTTTAATTTTATTACTTCGGCTCGCTTACGTTTTTCTGTCTCTTCAGCTTCAGCCGTGGCAACGAATCTAAAAATTAAATATCCTATCTTTCCTTTTCTACGTACGCGTGTACGATAACAAAACAAAATACAAACGACCGAAGCAAAACTAAGGCAGCTACGGTTAACAAGAGGCGCAGGGCAGCAACGGGTCGCTTAGTCCTCAGCGCTGCCTCCGGGAGGGAGGCCGAAAGAACGAACGTTCCGCATCAAGAGTTACCTTGGTTACCCGGGCCAGAACGCCTCCTACTGTCGCAGCTTCTGGGGAGATCGAGGGTCCGCTGCTGCATTTTTGCTTCCTCCTTTCAGCCCGCCCCTTCGGGAGTAAGCGCAAAAAACCGCTCGCTCATCCGGCTTTGCTCTTTGTCAGCATTTGCTATTGTCGGTTCCGCCTCTGTAACAAAGACAGAAAATTGCATTTCGCTTCCAACAAAACACTTCGATTTACACGCGTTCTTTTTCTCTTTCCCGTGGTTTTTTTTTTTTTCTTTCCCCCCTTTCTTTCTTTTTCCTTCTTTCCCTCAAAGGAAAGGTCTTAATACACCGCTTTGCATCGTACGTTACGGGGTAAGCCGTTTGGAAACGCTACAGGGCCGACGCCGCGCCGCAACCCTGCTCCGGGGCCCGCCTGCCCCCCCGCTCCGCTCCGCCGCGCCGCCTCCGCAGGGGCGAGCGCGTGCCCCGGCCCGCGCTGCCAACGAACTGGCGCCCTAAACGCCGCGCACGCAAAACGCAAAGTCACACCCGCGCTCCCGGCGCGGCGCCGGGTCCCAGCCCGCCCCCCCACTCGCCCCGCACCGCCGCCTCCACGCAGCGACGGCCGCAGCGGGCAGGATGCAGCCCGACGCCCCCCGAACCTATGCGTTCGCCTCACCCGGGGGCCCCACATCCTTCACTCCACGCCACCTCCGCACTCACCCGCCGCCGCCGCCGAGCGAAAACGCCCTCCCTGCTCGCCGCCATCTTGCTTCCCCGCCGCCGCGCATGCGCCGCTCGCCAACGGACTGCGGCGGCAGTGACGCTTGAGCACCGCGCACGTGCCGGCTCGGACAGCGCGGGGGGGGGGGAGCGAGGGGAGCGGGAGGGGCGGGGGGGAGCGAGGGGAGCGGGAGGGGAGCAGAGGGAGCCCGAGGGGCGGGGGGGAGCGAGGGGAGCCCGAGGGGCGGGGCGGAGTGCGAGGGGAGCGCGAGAGGCGGGGGGGGAGCGTGAGGGGAGCAGGGGGGCCCGAGGAGCGGGGGGGAGCACGAGGGGAGCCCGAGAAGCGGGGGGGGAGCGCGGGGGCGGGGGGGAGCGCGAGGGGACCAGGGGGAGCGCGAGGGGCGGGGCGGAGCGCGAGGGGAGCAAGGGGAGCCCGAGAGGAGCCTGAGAAGCAGGGGGGAGCCCGAGAAGCGGGGGGGAGCGCGAGGGGAGCAGGGGGAGTGCGAGGGGCGGGGCAGAGCGCGAGGGGAGCAAGGGGAGCCCGAGGAGCGGGGGGGAGCGTGAGAAGAGCCTGAGAAGCAGGGGGGAGCCCGAGAAGCGGGGGGGAGCGCGAGGGGAGCCCGAGAAGCGGGGGGGAGCGCGAGGGGAGCAGGGGGAGCCCGAGGGGCGGGGCGGAGCGCGAGGGGAGCAGGGGGAGCGCGAGGGGAGCAGGGGGAGCGCGAGGGGAGCAGGGGGAGCGCGAGGGGAGCCCGAGAAGCGGGGGGGAGCGCGAGGGGAGCAGGGGGAGCCCGAGGAGCGGGGGGGGAGCGCGAGGGGCGGGTGGAGCGGGGAATCCCGAGGGGCGGGGGGGAGCCGGGGAGCCCGAGGGGCGGGGGGGAGCACGAAGGGAGGCGAGACCCGCAATGGCATGCTCGCGCCGCGGCGCTGCAGCCGGGCGGCTCACGCGTGCGAACCGCAGCCCGCCGTGGCAGCCCGGGACTCCCAGCGAGCGCCCCGAGGCTGCCCGAGCCCGTGGCCGCTCCAAGAGCACCGGGAAGGGGCGACGAGCACGCTCCATTCGCTTACCCGTTACCGAAACGGCGGAGAGCAGCAGCAAACATGGCGACCGGCACTGAGCATGTGCGCGCCGGCTGTCTGCGCATGCGCGCCCCCCCCACCGGGTGCAGTACCGCTTTTTGGACACAGGGTGGCAGCAGTGAGCACGGCGGAACGCTGTGCGCGTGCGCGCCCCCCCCACCGGGTGCAGTACCGCTTTTTGGACACAGGGTGGCAGCAGTGAGCACGGCGGAACCCAGTGCGCACACGAGCCCCCCCACAGGGTGCAGTACCGATTTTTGGACACAGGGTGGCAGCAGTGAGCACGGCGGAACCCAGTGCGCATGCGCGCCCCCCTTTATCGTGCCGTACCGCTTTTTGGACGCCCCGAGGGCAGCAGGGCGCGCGGCCGGCCGCCGTGCGCCTGCGCGCCCCCCTTTCCGTGCCGTACTGCTTTTTTGACGCCCCGAGGGCAGCAGGGCGCGCGGCCGCCCCCGGCACGCGCACACCGCTGCAGAGCCCCCCCGCCCGCCCTTTGCAGACATTTCACCACCCTCGCCTCGGCTCATCTGCCCTTATTTACAGCGCCTGCTGCGAGGCGCAGCGTCGCCGCGTGTCGTGCTCGAGCCGCTGCTCCTAGAGGCTTCAGTAACAGCGCTTTCCTTTGAACATCGTTGCAAAATACTCCACAGACAAAAAAGAGTCAGAGGCTGCACTTAAAAAAACAAAACAAAAACAAAAAAACCACCCACCTACTTAACGGGACAATTTGCAAGCGTTCCAAGAAGCAGCCGTTCTTCTTTAGAACTTTCGACCTCTCGCCTTTACTGATCGTTAAACAAAATAAACAGCCCAAAGCAAGCCGCGCTATTTGCTTGACAGACTGCTCGGTTTTTATTATTAAACGGTACGAGATGCTGGCACGCGGCATGTCTTCTTCGGATTCTTGGGCCGACGTTCCTTCGGCCGCACGCACGCGGTCAAATGCGTCTTTTTCACGTCCCGCCGTCAGGGCCTCCCCAGCAATTCCCGCAGCGACTGCCCCCTCGGGACAAACAGCTCGAGGACACGCACGGTCTTGCTAAAAGAACGGGGGGGGGGGGGGGGGAACAAACGCGTGCGCTGAGCGCGGCACTCGCAGACCCGATCTTCGGGTCCAAAAGAAAACTCTCTAAAGCGGACCAGGCGGGCCAAAGAGGTCCCTTCTTTGCGCCACGCTTCTTTCCTCGCACAGACGTCGGCCGCCTCTGCCCGCTCTCACGGTATCCCCTACCGGCAAGGACACGGCGAAACGTTTCGGAAACGACGGCGTTTCCCAGAAGCGTTTCCGCCGCCTTGGGAAAACGGCCGAAGGAGAGGCTCACGCGGGGCGCGTAGCTAGAAAGAACGCTCCGCACAAAGGCCTAAAATGACCAGCCCGGAGCAGGGATCCCGGGCTCTCCGGGAGCGCAGGAGTTCTCACGTCCTTACTGAGCAGAGACCGCTGCCCGTGAAACACGAGACGCCGCAGCGACGCCGATCGTTGGAGGGAAGCCTGCAATAAGAGCGAAAGAAAAGCAGACGTTGAGGACAAAGACCAAGTTACGAGCCCCTCGCGATTCAGACACGCTTCTAGATTTACCGCCTATTTCAAGGCGCGCCTTCGGCAATTCCGTCCAATTGATTTTCCCCGAAGCCCGAGACGCGGACGAAACGCCTCTCAAAGGAAGGTACGGCATAACCGCTCTGGCCTATAAACTACCGGTTTCGACGCAGGAAAAGCACAGGGAAAGCACTAGCGTTCCCCCCAAGAAACCACGTCCAAGCGGACCGATGAAGTAGGCCCCAAGTCTGAAAGCGGACCTAAAGGAGCCCGTTTGGCGGTCGCGAGCTGGAATACACCGTTCTCCTTCTCACTAACAACCTCCCGGAGAGACCGGCAGCTGTACAGCGCCTTCTACGCTACACGGAGGAGTCGGATAGCGGGCAGATGCCGCGTCCCGAATGCGCAACTAGAGATTGGAACGCACGGACGTAAACAAACGCCCGTGACGTAGCGGAGGTCTAGCGTATTCACGTTTACCGTGCGTCAGTTCTCCTCTGCGGACAGGCCGTTCCATCTTCTTTACTCGTTAGCTGACAGACGCCCTAGGAGAAAGCAAAGAAAGGAAGAAATTCAAAAGGAAATGAAACAGATCGGAGGGAGCCTCAAAGGCTTTGATCCATCCCCCCAGGCAGCCGAACCACCTTCGCAAAGGCACACCTCAAAAGACACGTCCTTCCGGGATCGCTGCACAGCCCAGCCAGAAAAGAGGAACAGAAACAAACAGAACGAGAAGGCTGCAGAGGGGGACGGAGGGCCGGAAAGGAGCCTGCTGTCCAGCGATGGTATCTTACCGCTCCTTGCGCGTTAGCAGCCCCTTTCAGATGCTTAAGCCCAAATTCTCTCAGCCCTTAACAGCTTCAGTACCCGCGGCACCTAGTTTTTCCACGCTCTCCAGTCTTCCTCGCTCTTTCCCGTCTCGGGCGAAAAGCCTCCCAGACCCCGTCTGCACTTACGCGCTTCCTTAAAACAGGATCGCCGAAATCAACCGAACGGGCTGAGCTGCTCCTCTTCCGCTCGCCGGCCCTCGGAACGTCAGCCTGCAAACGAATCGGACCACCGAGGTCACCGGCAGAGTCTCCTTTCGGAGCTCGGCCCCCCCCCCCAAGCTTTAACGACGGTTTCCCAAGCGGGGCAAACGCAGGGCCTCCCTTCGGCCCCGGAACGGTTTTTATCGCGGGCTCCCAAGTCGCCGTTACGACACTAAGCGGCAAAGCAAGGCAAAGACAGCTGGGGTCGCAGCTTACCCACCTAGGCACGAAAATTCTTCTTTGAGGCCTCCCTCGCTGCTTTTGCCAGGTAAACACACCAAAACAAAGCTCCCGACAGGCAGCTGAGGCTTCACATGGACCTCGGGGCCCCGCTAGCAACGGCGACGCCGGAGCCGCCGGGCTACCAGGCGCTATTCCCCCCCCCCCTCCCCTCCCCTGCCCTGCCGGCCCGCGAACCGCGGCTTATTACTCACGAGTCCGGGAAGGACGCCGCCGACCTTCCCGCGGCCGAAGGCTCCTCGTCAGGAGCGGGCAGAGAACCTTTCCGCCGGCATTCGGAGTCTCCCGGCCGCTCTCGACACCCGATAACTTGCCGAGAAAGGGCTGAGGGCGGGAGCCTGCAGTTCTTCACGGCAGCACACAGTCGTTCCCCGATGTGCCGAACGCCTAGCATTAACACAATTTAGAAATACAAAAATACCACCGCTACAGGGCGCAAAGCCAAGCTGAAATTTCGGCAGCCAAAGCAAACCTCTTCGCGCCCGACAGAACGAGCCACGTGCATCGGCGCCTACAGCTCCTCAAGGCTAGCGAGGCCTCGTGGGCGACGTTCCTCTGGCAGGCTGCGCAGCTGAACTCCCCCGTGTCGCCTAAGAGTCCGTGACGTGACGTATTCAAAGCTCAGCAGAAATTAACAATCCAAAGTTGTTTCTAAGCACAAAAGCGGATCTACTACACGAGAAGGAAGGAGTCCTAATTCCGCAAGGCTTTACCTTTTCTTCGAGCTGCCGTCTTTCTGCTGCCCCAAATACCATTGCCAGGCAATTAACCTGGGGTCGCGCTAAATGAGCCTTCCTCTTCGTTTTACAATTCGCACGCTTGCCTCTCCCTCTCTCTCTGGCCACCTGACCGCCGTTCCCCGAAGACGGGAATTTGCCGTCTTGGAGCTCTTAAAGCACGACGCTTCACAGATGCAGAGAGTCACGCGCACGGAAACGGATGGACGCAGCGTCCTTTCCGTAACGCGTACGCACCTTCCGTTAGATGTCGCTCATCTGTTATTCCGATCGCTATTACCGGCGAACCTTCCTCACCGGGAGGAACGGGCTTTCCCTTTCGGGGCGACGGAGACGGCTCTCGCTCGGTTCCCTTTAATTTTATTACTTCGGCTCGCTTACGTTTTTCTGTCTCTTCAGCTTCAGCCGTGGCAACGAATCTAAAAATTAAATATCCTATCTTTCCTTTTCTACGTACGCGTGTACGATAACAAAACAAAATACAAACGACCGAAGCAAAACTAAGGCAGCTACGGTTAACAAGAGGCGCAGGGCAGCAACGGGTCGCTTAGTCCTCAGCGCTGCCTCCGGGAGGGAGGCCGAAAGAACGAACGTTCCGCATCAAGAGTTACCTTGGTTACCCGGGCCAGAACGCCTCCTACTGTCGCAGCTTCTGGGGAGATCGAGGGTCCGCTGCTGCATTTTTGCTTCCTCCTTTCAGCCCGCCCCTTCGGGAGTAAGCGCAAAAAACCGCTCGCTCATCCGGCTTTGCTCTTTGTCAGCATTTGCTATTGTCGGTTCCGCCTCTGTAACAAAGACAGAAAATTGCATTTCGCTTCCAACAAAACACTTCGATTTACACGCGTTCTTTTTCTCTTTCCCGTGGTTTTTTTTTTTTTCTTTCCCCCCTTTCTTTCTTTTTCCTTCTTTCCCTCAAAGGAAAGGTCTTAATACACCGCTTTGCATCGTACGTTACGGGGTAAGCCGTTTGGAAACGCTACAGGGCCGACGCCGCGCCGCAACCCTGCTCCGGGGCCCGCCTGCCCCCCCGCTCCGCTCCGCCGCGCCGCCTCCGCAGGGGCGAGCGCGTGCCCCGGCCCGCGCTGCCAACGAACTGGCGCCCTAAACGCCGCGCACGCAAAACGCAAAGTCACACCCGCGCTCCCGGCGCGGCGCCGGGTCCCAGCCCGCCCCCCCACTCGCCCCGCACCGCCGCCTCCACGCAGCGACGGCCGCAGCGGGCAGGATGCAGCCCGACGCCCCCCGAACCTATGCGTTCGCCTCACCCGGGGGCCCCACATCCTTCACTCCACGCCACCTCCGCACTCACCCGCCGCCGCCGCCGAGCGAAAACGCCCTCCCTGCTCGCCGCCATCTTGCTTCCCCGCCGCCGCGCATGCGCCGCTCGCCAACGGACTGCGGCGGCAGTGACGCTTGAGCACCGCGCACGTGCCGGCTCGGACAGCGCGGGGGGGGGGGAGCGAGGGGAGCGGGAGGGGCGGGGGGGAGCGAGGGGAGCGGGAGGGGAGCAGAGGGAGCCCGAGGGGCGGGGGGGAGCGAGGGGAGCCCGAGGGGCGGGGCGGAGTGCAAGGGGAGCGCGAGAGGCGGGGGGGGAGCGTGAGGGGAGCAGGGGGGCCCGAGGAGCGGGGGGGAGCACGAGGGGAGCCCGAGAAGCGGGGGGGGAGCGCGGGGGCGGGGGGGAGCGCGAGGGGACCAGGGGGAGCGCGAGGGGCGGGGCGGAGCGCGAGGGGAGCAAGGGGAGCCCGAGAGGAGCCTGAGAAGCAGGGGGGAGCCCGAGAAGCGGGGGGGAGCGCGAGGGGAGCAGGGGGAGTGCGAGGGGCGGGGCAGAGCGCGAGGGGAGCAAGGGGAGCCCGAGGAGCGGGGGGGAGCGTGAGAAGAGCCTGAGAAGCAGGGGGGAGCCCGAGAAGCGGGGGGGAGCGCGAGGGGAGCCCGAGAAGCGGGGGGGAGCGCGAGGGGAGCAGGGGGAGCCCGAGGGGCGGGGCGGAGCGCGAGGGGAGCAGGGGGAGCGCGAGGGGAGCAGGGGGAGCGCGAGGGGAGCAGGGGGAGCGCGAGGGGAGCCCGAGAAGCGGGGGGGAGCGCGAGGGGAGCAGGGGGAGCCCGAGGAGCGGGGGGGGAGCGCGAGGGGCGGGTGGAGCGGGGAATCCCGAGGGGCGGGGGGGAGCCGGGGAGCCCGAGGGGCGGGGGGGAGCACGAAGGGAGGCGAGACCCGCAATGGCATGCTCGCGCCGCGGCGCTGCAGCCGGGCGGCTCACGCGTGCGAACCGCAGCCCGCCGTGGCAGCCCGGGACTCCCAGCGAGCGCCCCGAGGCTGCCCGAGCCCGTGGCCGCTCCAAGAGCACCGGGAAGGGGCGACGAGCACGCTCCATTCGCTTACCCGTTACCGAAACGGCGGAGAGCAGCAGCAAACATGGCGACCGGCACTGAGCATGTGCGCGCCGGCTGTCTGCGCATGCGCGCCCCCCCCACCGGGTGCAGTACCGCTTTTTGGACACAGGGTGGCAGCAGTGAGCACGGCGGAACGCTGTGCGCGTGCGCGCCCCCCCCACCGGGTGCAGTACCGCTTTTTGGACACAGGGTGGCAGCAGTGAGCACGGCGGAACCCAGTGCGCACACGAGCCCCCCCACAGGGTGCAGTACCGATTTTTGGACACAGGGTGGCAGCAGTGAGCACGGCGGAACCCAGTGCGCATGCGCGCCCCCCTTTATCGTGCCGTACCGCTTTTTGGACGCCCCGAGGGCAGCAGGGCGCGCGGCCGGCCGCCGTGCGCCTGCGCGCCCCCCTTTCCGTGCCGTACTGCTTTTTTGACGCCCCGAGGGCAGCAGGGCGCGCGGCCGCCCCCGGCACGCGCACACCGCTGCAGAGCCCCCCCGCCCGCCCTTTGCAGACATTTCACCACCCTCGCCTCGGCTCATCTGCCCTTATTTACAGCGCCTGCTGCGAGGCGCAGCGTCGCCGCGTGTCGTGCTCGAGCCGCTGCTCCTAGAGGCTTCAGTAACAGCGCTTTCCTTTGAACATCGTTGCAAAATACTCCACAGACAAAAAAGAGTCAGAGGCTGCACTTAAAAAAACAAAACAAAAACAAAAAAACCACCCACCTACTTAACGGGACAATTTGCAAGCGTTCCAAGAAGCAGCCGTTCTTCTTTAGAACTTTCGACCTCTCGCCTTTACTGATCGTTAAACAAAATAAACAGCCCAAAGCAAGCCGCGCTATTTGCTTGACAGACTGCTCGGTTTTTATTATTAAACGGTACGAGATGCTGGCACGCGGCATGTCTTCTTCGGATTCTTGGGCCGACGTTCCTTCGGCCGCACGCACGCGGTCAAATGCGTCTTTTTCACGTCCCGCCGTCAGGGCCTCCCCAGCAATTCCCGCAGCGACTGCCCCCTCGGGACAAACAGCTCGAGGACACGCACGGTCTTGCTAAAAGAACGGGGGGGGGGGGGGGGAACAAACGCGTGCGCTGAGCGCGGCACTCGCAGACCCGATCTTCGGGTCCAAAAGAAAACTCTCTAAAGCGGACCAGGCGGGCCAAAGAGGTCCCTTCTTTGCGCCACGCTTCTTTCCTCGCACAGACGTCGGCCGCCTCTGCCCGCTCTCACGGTATCCCCTACCGGCAAGGACACGGCGAAACGTTTCGGAAACGACGGCGTTTCCCAGAAGCGTTTCCGCCGCCTTGGGAAAACGGCCGAAGGAGAGGCTCACGCGGGGCGCGTAGCTAGAAAGAACGCTCCGCACAAAGGCCTAAAATGACCAGCCCGGAGCAGGGATCCCGGGCTCTCCGGGAGCGCAGGAGTTCTCACATCCTTACTGAGCAGAGACCGCTGCCCGTGAAACACGAGACGCCGCAGCGACGCCGATCGTTGGAGGGAAGCCTGCAATAAGAGCGAAAGAAAAGCAGACGTTGAGGACAAAGACCAAGTTACGAGCCCCTCGCGATTCAGACACGCTTCTAGATTTACCGCCTATTTCAAGGCGCGCCTTCGGCAATTCCGTCCAATTGATTTTCCCCGAAGCCCGAGACGCGGACGAAACGCCTCTCAAAGGAAGGTACGGCATAACCGCTCTGGCCTATAAACTACCGGTTTCGACGCAGGAAAAGCACAGGGAAAGCACTAGCGTTCCCCCCAAGAAACCACGTCCAAGCGGGACCGATGAAGTAGGCCCCAAGTCTGAAAGCGGACCTAAAGGAGCCCGTTTGGCGGTCGCGAGCTGGAATACACCGTTCTCCTTCTCACTAACAACCTCCCGTAGAGACCGGCAGCTGTACAGCGCCTTCTACGCTACACGGAGGAGTCGGATAGCGGGCAGATGCCGCGTCCCGAATGCGCAACTAGAGATTGGAACGCGACGGACGTAAACAAACGCCCGTGACGTAGCGGAGGTCTAGCGTATTCACGTTTACCGTGCGTCAGTTCTCCTCTGCGGACAGGCCGTTCCATCTTCTTTACTCGTTAGCTGACAGACGCCTCTAGGAGAAAGCAAAGAAAGGAAGAAATTCAAAAGGAAATGAAACAGATCGGAGGGAGCCTCAAAGGCTTTGATCCATCCCCCAGGCAGCCGAACCACCTTCGCAAAGGCACACCTCAAAAGACACGTCCTTCCGGGATCGCTGCACAGCCCAGCTCAGAAAAGAGGAACAGAAACAAACAGAACGAGAAGGCTGCAGAGGGGGACGGAGGGCCGGAAAGGAGCCTGCTGTCCAGCGATGGTATCTTACCGCTCCTTGCGCGTTAGCAGCCCCTTTCAGATGCTTAAGCCCCAAATTCTCTCAGCCCTTAACAGCTTCAGTACCCGCGGCACCTAGTTTTTCCACGCTCTCCAGTCTTCCTCGCTCTTTCCCGTCTCGGGCGAAAAGCCTCCCAGACCCCGTCTGCACTTACGCGCTTCCTTAAAACAGGATCGCCGAAATCAACCGAACGGGCTGAGCTGCTCCTCTTCCGCTCGCCGGCCCTCGGAACGTCAGCCTGCAAACGAATCGGACCACCGAGGTCACCGGCAGAGTCTCCTTTCGGAGCCTCGGCCCCCCCCCCAAGCTTTAACGACGGTTTCCCAAGCGGGGCAAACGCAGGGCCTCCCTTCGGCCCCGGAACGGTTTTTATCGCGGGCTCCCAAGTCGCCGTTACGACACTAAGCGGCAAAGCAAGGCAAAGACAGCTGGGGTCGCAGCTTACCCACCTAGGCACGAAAATTCTTCTTTGAGGCCTCCCTCGCTGCTTTTGCCAGGTAAACACACCAAAACAAAGCTCCCGACAGGCAGCTGAGGCTTCACATGGACCTCGGGGCCCCGCTAGCAACGGCGACGCCGGAGCCGCCGGGCTACCAGGCGCTATTCCCCCCCCCCCCTCCCCTCCCTGCCTGCCCTGCCGGCCCGCGAACCGCGGCTTATTACTCACGAGTCCGGGAAGGACGCCGCCCGACCTTCCCAGCGGCCGAAGGCTCCTCGTCAGGAGCGGGCAGAGAACCTTTCCGCCGGCATTCGGAGTCTCCCGGCCGCTCTCGACACCCGATAACTTGCCGAGAAAGGGCTGAGGGCGGGAGCCTGCAGTTCTTCACGGCAGCACACAGTCGTTCCCCGATGTGCCGAACGCCTAGCATTAACACAATTTAGAAATACAAAAATACCACCGCTACAGGGCGCAAAGCCAAGCTGAAATTTCGGCAGCCAAAGCAAACCTCTGCGCGCCCGACAGAACGAGCCACGTGCATCGGCGCCTACAGCTCCTCAAGGCTAGCGAGGCCTCGTGGGCGACGTTCCTCTGGCAGGCTGCGCAGCTGAACTCCCCCCGTGTCGCCTAAGAGTCCGTGACGTGACGTATTCAAAGCTCAGCAGAAATTAACAATCCAAAGTTGTTTCTAAGCACAAAAGCGGATCTACTACACGAGAAGGAAGGAGTCCTAATTCCGCAAGGCTTTTACCTTTTCTTCGAGCTGCCGTCTTCCTGCTGCCCCAAAGACCATTGCCAGGCAATTAACCTGGGGTCGCGCTAAATGAGCCTTCCTCTTCGTTTTACAATTCGCACGCTTGCCTCTCCTCTCTCTCTCTGGCCACCTGACCGCCGTTCCCGCGAAGACGGGAATTTGCCGTCTTGGAGCTCTTAAAGCTCGACGCTTCACAGATGCAGAGAGTCACGCGCACGGAAACGGATGGACGCAGCGTCCTTTCCGTAACGCGTACGCACCTTCCGTTAGATGTCGCTCATCTGTTATTCCGATCGCTATTACCGGCGAACCTTCCTCACCGGGAGGAACGGGCTTTCCCTTTCGGGGCGACGGAGACGGCTCTCGCTCGGTTCCCTTTAATTTTATTACTTCGGCTCGCTTACGTTTTTCTGTCTCTTCAGCTTCAGCCGTGGCAACGAAATCTAAAAAATTAAATATCCTATCTTTCCTTTTCTACGTACGCGTGTACGATAACAAAACAAAATACAAACGACCGAAGCAAAACTAAGGCAGCTACGGTTAACAAGAGGCGCAGGGCAGCAACGGGTCGCTTAGTCCTCAGCGCTGCCTCCGGGAGGGAGGCCGAAAGAACGAACGTTCCGCATCAAGAGTTACCTTGGTTACCCGGGCCAGAACGCCTCCTACTGTCGCAGCTTCTGGGGAGATCGAGGGTCCGCTGCTGCATTTTTGCTTCCTCCTTTCAGCCCGCCCCTTCGGGAGTAAACGCAAAAAACCGCTCGCTCGTCCGGCTTTGCTCTTTGTCAGCATTTGCTATTGTCGGTTCCGCCTCTGTAACAAAGACAGAAAATTGCATTTCTGCTTCCAACAAAACACTTCGATTTACACGCGTTCTTTTTCTCTTTCCCGTGGTTTTTTTTTTTTTCTTTTCCCCCCTTTCTTTCTTTTTCCTTCTTTCCCTCAAAGGAAAGGTCTTAATACACCGCTTTGCATCGTACGTTACGGGGTAAGCCGTTTGGAAACGCTACAGGGCCGACGCCGCGCCGCAACCCTGCTCCGGGGCCCGCCTGCCCCCCCGCTTCCGCTCCGCCGCGCCGCCTCCGCAGGGGCGAGCGCGTGCCCCGGCCCGCGCTGCCAACGAACTGGCGCCCTAAACGCCGCGCACTGCAAAACGCAAAGTCACACCCGCGCTCCCGGCGCGGCGCCGGGGTCCCAGCCCGCCCCCCCACTCGCCCCGCACCGCCGCCTCCACGCAGCGACGGCCGCAGCGGGCAGGATGCAGCCCGACGCCCCCCGAACCTATGCGTTCGCCTCACCGGGGGCCCCACATCCTTCACTCCACGCCACCTCCGCACTCACCCGCCGCCAGCCGCCGAGCGAGAAAACGCCCTCCTGCTCGCCGCCATCTTGCTTCCCCGCCGCCGCGCATGCGCCGCTCGCCAACGGACTGCGGCGGCAGTGACGCTTGAGCACCGCGCACGTGCCGGCTCGGACAGCGCGGGGGGGGGGGGAGCGAGGGGAGCGGGAGCGGGAGGGGAGGGAGCGAGGGGAGCGGGAGGGGAGCAGAGGGAGCCCGAGGGGCGGGGGGGGGGAGCGAGGGGAGCCCGAGGGGCGGGCGGAGTGCGGAGGGAGAGGAGCGCGAGAGGCGGGGGGGGAGCGTGAGGGGAGCAGGGGGGCCCGAGGAGCGGGGGGGAGCACGAGGGGAGCCCGAGAAGGGGGGGGGAGCGCGGGGGCGGGGGGGAGCGCGAGGGGACCAGGGGGAGCGCGAGGGGCGGGGCGGAGCGCGAGGGAGCAAGGGGAGCCCGAGAGGAGCCTGAGAAGCAGGGGGGAGCCCGAGAAGCGGGGGGGGAGCGCGAGGGGAGCAGGGGGAGTGCGAGGGGCGGGGCAGAGCGCGAGGGGAGCAAGGGGAGCCGAGGAGCGGGGGGGGAGCGTGAGAAGAGCCTGAGAAGCAGGGGGAGCCCGAGAAGCGGGGGGTGAGCGCGAGGGGAGCCCGAGAAGCGGGGGGGGAGCGCGAGGGGAGCAGGGGGAGCCCGAGGGGCGGGGCGGAGCGCGAGGGCGAGGGGAGCGAGCGCGAGGGGAGCAGGGGGGAGCGCGAGGGGAGCAGGGGGAGCGTCGAGGGGAGCCCGAGAGGCTGGGGGGGAGCGCGAGGGGCGGGGCGGAGCGCGAGGGGAGCAGGGGGAGCCCGAGGAGCGGGGGGGGAGCGCGAGGGGAGCCCGAGAAGCAGGGGGGAGCGCGGGGGTGGGGGGGAGCGCGAGGGGAGCCCGAGAAGCGGGGGGAGGAGCGCGAGGGGCGGGTGGAGCGGGGAATCCCGAGGGGCGGGGGGGGAGCCGGGGAGCCCGAGGGGCGGGGGTGGAGCACGAAGGGAGGCGAGACCCGCAATGGCATGCTCGCGCCGCGGCGCTGCAGCCGGGCGGCTCACGCGTGCGAACCGCAGCCCGCCGCGGCAGCCCGGGACTCCCAGCGAGCGCCCCGAGGCTGCCCGAGCCCGTGGCCGCTCCAAGAGCACCGGGAAGGGGCGACGAGCACGCTCCATTCGCTTACCCGTTACCGAAACGGCGGAGAGCAGCAGGCAAACATGGCCGACCGGCACTGAGCATGTGCGCGCCGGCTGTCTGCGCATGCGCGCCCCCCCCACCGGGTGCAGTACCGCTTTTTGGACACAGGGTGGCAGCAGTGAGCGCGGCGGAACGCTGTGCGCGTGCGCGCCCCCCCCACCGGGTGCAGTACCGCTTTTTGGACACAGGGTAGGCCAGCAGTGAGCACGGCGCGAACCCAGTGCGCACACGAGCCCCCCCACAGGGTGCAGTACCGATTTTTGGACACAGGGTGGCAGCAGTGAGCACGGCGGAACCCAGTGCGCATGCGCGCCCCCCTTTATCGTGCCGTACCGCTTTTTGGACGCCCCGAGGGCAGCAGGGCGCGCGGCCGGCCGCCGTGCGCCTGCGCGCCCCCCTTTCCGTGCCGTACTGCTTTTTTGACGCCCCGAGGGCAGCAGGGCGCGCGGCCGCCCCCGGCACGCGCACACCGCTGCAGAGCCCCCCCGCCCGCCCTTTGCAGACATTTCACCACCCTCGCCTCGGCTCATCTGCCCTTATTTACAGCGCCTGCTGCGAGGCGCAGCGTCGCCGCGTGTCGTGCTCGAGCCGCTGCTCCTAGAGGCTTCAGTAACAGCGCTTTCCTTTGAACATCGTTGCAAAATACTCCACAGACAAAAAAGAGTCAGAGGCTGCACTTAAAAAAACAAAACAAAAACAAAAAAACCACCCACCTACTTAACGGGACAATTTGCAAGCGTTCCAAGAAGCAGCCGTTCTTCTTTAGAACTTTCGACCTCTCGCCTTTACTGATCGTTAAACAAAATAAACAGCCCAAAGCAAGCCGCGCTATTTGCTTGACAGACTGCTCGGTTTTTATTATTAAACGGTACGAGATGCTGGCACGCGGCATGTCTTCTTCGGATTCTTGGGCTGACGTTCCTTCGGCCGCACGCACGCGGTCAAAGGCGTCTTTTTCACGTCCCGCCGTCAGGGCCTCCCCAGCAATTCCCGCAGCGACTCCCCCCTCGGGACAAACAGCTCGAGGACACGCACGGTCTTGCTAAAAGAACGGGGGGGGGGGGGGGGGGGGAACAAACGCGTGCGCTGAGCGCGGCACTCGCAGACCCGATCTTCGGGTCCAAAAGAAAACTCTCTAAAGCGGACCAGGCGGGCCAAAGAGGTCCCTTCTTTGCGCCACGCTTCTTTCCTCGCACAGACGTCGGCCGCCTCTGCCCGCTCTCACGGTATCCCCTACCGGCAAGGACACGGCGAAACGTTTCGGAAACGACGGCGTTTCCCAGAAGCGTTTCCGCCGCCTTGGGAAAACGGCCGAAAGAGAGGCTCACGCGGGGCGCGTAGCTAGAAAGAACGCTCCGCACAAAGGCCTAAAATGACCAGCCCGGAGCAGGGATCCCGGGCTCTCCGGGAGCGCAGGAGTTCTCACGTCCTTACTGAGCAGAGACCGCTGCCCGTGAAACACGAGACGCCGCAGCGACGCCGATCGTTGGAGGGAAGCCTGCAATAAGAGCGAAAGAAAAGCAGACGTTGAGGACAAAGACCAAGTTACGAGCCCCTCGCGATTCAGACACGCTTCTAGATTTACCGCCTATTTCAAGGCGCGCCTTCGGCAATTCCGTCCAATTGATTTTCCCCGAAGCCCGAGACGCGGACGAAACGCCTCTCAAAGGAAGGTACGGCATAACCGCTCTGGCCTATAAACTACCGGTTTCGACGCAGGAAAAGCACAGGGAAAGCACTAGCGTTCCCCCCAAGAAACCACGTCCAAGCGGACCGATGAAGTAGGCCCCAAGTCTGAAAGCGGACCTAAAGGAGCCCGTTTGGCGGTCGCGAGCTGGAATACACCGTTCTCCTTCTCACTAACAACCTCCCGTAGAGACCGGCAGCTGTACAGCGCCTTCTACGCTACACGGAGGAGTCGGATAGCGGGCAGATGCCGCGTCCCGAATGCGCAACTAGAGATTGGAACGCACGGACGTAAACAAACGCCCGTGACGTAGCGGAGGTCTAGCGTATTCACGTTTACCGTGCGTCAGTTCTCCTCTGCGGACAGGCCGTTCCATCTTCTTTACTCGTTAGCTGACAGACGCCCTAGGAGAAAGCAAAGAAAGGAAGAAATTCAAAAGGAAATGAAACAGATCGGAGGGAGCCTCAAAGGCTTTGATCCATCCCCCCAGGCAGCCGAACCACCTTCGCAAAGGCACACCTCAAAAGACACGTCCTTCCGGGATCGCTGCACAGCCCAGCCAGAAAAGAGGAACAGAAACAAACAGAACGAGAAGGCTGCAGAGGGGGACGGAGGGCCGGAAAGGAGCCTGCTGTCCAGCGATGGTATCTTACCGCTCCTTGCGCGTTAGCAGCCCCTTTCAGATGCTTAAGCCCAAATTCTCTCAGCCCTTAACAGCTTCAGTACCCGCGGCACCTAGTTTTTCCACGCTCTCCAGTCTTCCTCGCTCTTTCCCGTCTCGGGCGAAAAGCCTCCCAGACCCCGTCTGCACTTACGCGCTTCCTTAAAACAGGATCGCCGAAATCAACCGAACGGGCTGAGCTGCTCCTCTTCCGCTCGCCGGCCCTCGGAACGTCAGCCTGCAAACGAATCGGACCACCAAGGTCACCGGCAGAGTCTCCTTTCGGAGCTCGGCCCCCCCCAAGCTTTAACGACGGTTTCCCAAGCGGGGCAAACGCAGGGCCTCCCTTCGGCCCCGGAACGGTTTTTATCGCGGGCTCCCAAGTCGCCGTTACGACACTAAGCGGCAAAGCAAGGCAAAGACAGCTGGGGTCGCAGCTTACCCACCTAGGCACGAAAATTCTTCTTTGAGGCCTCCCTCGCTGCTTTTGCCAGGTAAACACACCAAAACAAAGCTCCCGACAGGCAGCTGAGGCTTCACATGGACCTCGGGGCCCCGCTAGCAACAGCGACGCCGGAGCCGCCGGGCTACCAGGCGCTATTCCCCCCCCCTCCCCTCCCCTCCCCTCCCCTCCCCTGCCCTGCCGGCCCGCGAACCGCGGCTTATTACTCACGAGTCCGGGAAGGACGCCGCCGACCTTCCCGCGGCCGAAGGCTCCTCGTCAGGAGCGGGCAGAGAACCTTTCCGCCGGCATTCGGAGTCTCCCGGCCGCTCTCGACACCCGATAACTTGCCGAGAAAGGGCTGAGGGCGGGAGCCTGCAGTTCTTCACGGCAGCACACAGTCGTTCCCCGATGTGCCGAACGCCTAGCATTAACACAATTTAGAAATACAAAAATACCACCGCTACAGGGCGCAAAGCCAAGCTGAAATTTCGGCAGCCAAAGCAAACCTCTTCGCGCCCGACAGAACGAGCCACGTGCATCGGCGCCTACAGCTCCTCAAGGCTAGCGAGGCCTCGTGGGCGACGTTCCTCTGGCAGGCTGCGCAGCTGAACTCCCCCGTGTCGCCTAAGAGTCCGTGACGTGACGTATTCAAAGCTCAGCAGAAATTAACAATCCAAAGTTGTTTCTAAGCACAAAAGCGGATCTACTACACGAGAAGGAAGGAGTCCTAATTCCGCAAGGCTTTACCTTTTCTTCGAGCTGCCGTCTTCCTGCTGCCCCAAAGACCATTGCCAGGCAATTAACCTGGGGTCGCGCTAAATGAGCCTTCCTCTTCGTTTTACAATTCGCACGCTTGCCTCTCCCTCTCTCTCTGGCCACCTGACCGCCGTTCCCCGAAGACGGGAATTTGCCGTCTTGGAGCTCTTAAAGCACGACGCTTCACAGATGCAGAGAGTCACGCGCACGGAAACGGATGGACGCAGCGTCCTTTCCGTAACGCGTACGCACCTTCCGTTAGATGTCGCTCATCTGTTATTCCGATCGCTATTACCGGCGAACCTTCCTCACCGGGAGGAACGGGCTTTCCCTTTCGGGGCGACGGAGACGGCTCTCGCTCGGTTCCCTTTAATTTTATTACTTCGGCTCGCTTACGTTTTTCTGTCTCTTCAGCTTCAGCCGTGGCAACGAATCTAAAAATTAAATATCCTATCTTTCCTTTTCTACGTACGCGTGTACGATAACAAAACAAAATACAAACGACCGAAGCAAAACTAAGGCAGCTACGGTTAACAAGAGGCGCAGGGCAGCAACGGGTCGCTTAGTCCTCAGCGCTGCCTCCGGGAGGGAGGCCGAAAGAACGAACGTTCCGCATCAAGAGTTACCTTGGTTACCCGGGCCAGAACGCCTCCTACTGTCGCAGCTTCTGGGGAGATCGAGGGTCCGCTGCTGCATTTTTGCTTCCTCCTTTCAGCCCGCCCCTTCGGGAGTAAGCGCAAAAAACCGCTCGCTCGTCCGGCTTTGCTCTTTGTCAGCATTTGCTATTGTCGGTTCCGCCTCTGTAACAAAGACAGAAAATTGCATTTCGCTTCCAACAAAACACTTCGATTTACACGCGTTCTTTTTCTCTTTCCCGTGGTTTTTTTTTTTTTCTTTCCCCCCTTTCTTTCTTTTTCCTTCTTTCCCTCAAAGGAAAGGTCTTAATACACCGCTTTGCATCGTACGTTACGGGGTAAGCCGTTTGGAAACACTACAGGGCCGACGCCGCGCCGCAACCCTGCTCCGGGGCCCGCCTGCCCCCCCGCTCCGCTCCGCCGCGCCGCCTCCGCAGGGGCGAGCGCGTGCCCCGGCCCGCGCTGCCAACGAACTGGCGCCCTAAACGCCGCGCACGCAAAACGCAAAGTCACACCCGCGCTCCCGGCGCGGCGCCGGGTCCCAGCCCGCTCCCCCACTCGCCCCGCACCGCCGCCTCCACGCAGCGACGGCCGCAGCGGGCAGGATGCAGCCCGACGCCCCCCGAACCTATGCGTTCGCCTCACCCGGGGGCCCCACATCCTTCACTCCACGCCACCTCCGCACTCACCCGCCGCCGCCGCCGAGCGAAAACGCCCTCCCTGCTCGCCGCCATCTTGCTTCCCCGCCGCCGCGCATGCGCCGCTCGCCAACGGACTGCGGCGGCAGTGACGCTTGAGCACCGCGCACGTGCCGGCTCGGACAGCGCGGGGGGGGGGGAGCGAGGGGAGCGGGAGGGGCGGGGGGGAGCGAGGGGAGCGGGAGGGGAGCAGAGGGAGCCCGAGGGGCGGGGGGGAGCGAGGGGAGCCCGAGGGGCGGGGCGGAGTGCGAGGGGAGCGCGAGAGGCGGGGGGGGAGCGTGAGGGGAGCAGGGGGGCCCGAGGAGCGGGGGGGAGCACGAGGGGAGCCCGAGAAGCGGGGGGGGAGCGCGGGGGCGGGGGGGAGCGCGAGGGGACCAGGGGGAGCGCGAGGGGCGGGGCGGAGCGCGAGGGGAGCAAGGGGAGCCCGAGAGGAGCCTGAGAAGCAGGGGGGAGCCCGAGAAGCGGGGGGGAGCGCGAGGGGAGCAGGGGGAGTGCGAGGGGCGGGGCAGAGCGCGAGGGGAGCAAGGGGAGCCCGAGGAGCGGGGGGGAGCGTGAGAAGAGCCTGAGAAGCAGGGGGGAGCCCGAGAAGCGGGGGGGAGCGCGAGGGGAGCCCGAGAAGCGGGGGGGAGCGCGAGGGGAGCAGAGGGAGCCCGAGGGGCGGGGCGGAGCGCGAGGGGAGCAGGGGGAGCGCGAGGGGAGCAGGGGGAGCGCGAGGGGAGCAGGGGGAGCGCGAGGGGAGCCCGAGAGGCGGGGGGGAGCGCGAGGGGCGGGGCGGAGCGCGAGGGGAGCAGGGGGAGCCCGAGGAGCGGGGGGGGAGCGCGAGGGGAGCCCGAGAAGCAGGGGGGAGCGCGGGGGTGGGGGGGAGCGCGAGGGGAGCCCGAGAAGCGGGGGGGAGCGCGAGGGGCGGGTGGAGCGGGGAATCCCGAGGGGCGGGGGGGAGCCGGGGAGCCCGAGGGGCGGGGGGGAGCACGAAGGGAGGCGAGACCCGCAATGGCATGCTCGCGCCGCGGCGCTGCAGCCGGGCGGCTCACGCGTGCGAACCGCAGCCCGCCGCGGCAGCCCGGGACTCCCAGCGAGCGCCCCGAGGCTGCCCGAGCCCGTGGCCGCTCCAAGAGCACCGGGAAGGGGCGACGAGCACGCTCCATTCGCTTACCCGTTACCGAAACGGCGGAGAGCAGCAGCAAACATGGCGACCGGCACTGAGCATGTGCGCGCCGGCTGTCTGCGCATGCGCGCCCCCCCCACCGGGTGCAGTACCGCTTTTTGGACACAGGGTGGCAGCAGTGAGCGCGGCGGAACGCTGTGCGCACGCGCGCCCCCCCCACAGGGTGCAGTACCGATTTTTGGACACAGGGTGGCAGCAGTGAGCACGGCGGAACCCAGTGCGCATGCGCGCCCCCCTTTATCGTGCCGTACCGCTTTTTGGACGCCCCGAGGGCAGCAGGGCGCGCGGCCGGCCGCCGTGCGCCTGCGCGCCCCCCTTTCCGTGCCGTACTGCTTTTTTGACGCCCCGAGGGCAGCAGGGCGCGCGGCCGCCCCCGGCACGCGCACACCGCTGCAGAGCCCCCCCGCCCGCCCTTTGCAGACATTTCACCACCCTCGCCTCGGCTCATCTGCCCTTATTTACAGCGCCTGCTGCGAGGCGCAGCGTCGCCGCGTGTCGTGCTCGAGCCGCTGCTCCTAGAGGCTTCAGTAACAGCGCTTTCCTTTGAACATCGTTGCAAAATACTCCACAGACAAAAAAGAGTCAGAGGCTGCACTTAAAAAAACAAAACAAAAACAAAAAAACCACCCACCTACTTAACGGGACAATTTGCAAGCGTTCCAAGAAGCAGCCGTTCTTCTTTAGAACTTTCGACCTCTCGCCTTTACTGATCGTTAAACAAAATAAACAGCCCAAAGCAAGCCGCGCTATTTGCTTGACAGACTGCTCGGTTTTTATTATTAAACGGTACGAGATGCTGGCACGCGGCATGTCTTCTTCGGATTCTTGGGCTGACGTTCCTTCGGCCGCACGCACGCGGTCAAAGGCGTCTTTTTCACGTCCCGCCGTCAGGGCCTCCCCAGCAATTCCCGCAGCGACTCCCCCCTCGGGACAAACAGCTCGAGGACACGCACGGTCTTGCTAAAAGAACGGGGGGGGGGGGGGGGGGGGAAACAAACGCGTGCGCTGAGCGCGGCACTCGCAGACCCGATCTTCGGGTCCAAAAGAAAACTCTCTAAAGCGGACCAGGCGGGCCAAAGAGGTCCCTTCTTTGCGCCACGCTTCTTTCCTCGCACAGACGTCGGCCGCCTCTGCCCGCTCTCACGGTATCCCCTACCGGCAAGGACACGGCGAAACGTTTCGGAAACGACGGCGTTTCCCAGAAGCGTTTCCGCCGCCTTGGGAAAACGGCCGAAGGAGAGGCTCACGCGGGGCGCGTAGCTAGAAAGAACGCTCCGCACAAAGGCCTAAAATGACCAGCCCGGAGCAGGGATCCCGGGCTCTCCGGGAGCGCAGGAGTTCTCACGTCCTTACTGAGCAGAGACCGCTGCCCGTGAAACACGAGACGCCGCAGCGACGCCGATCGTTGGAGGGAAGCCTGCAATAAGAGCGAAAGAAAAGCAGACGTTGAGGACAAAGACCAAGTTACGAGCCCCTCGCGATTCAGACACGCTTCTAGATTTACCGCCTATTTCAAGGCGCGCCTTCGGCAATTCCGTCCAATTGATTTTCCCCGAAGCCCGAGACGCGGACGAAACGCCTCTCAAAGGAAGGTACGGCATAACCGCTCTGGCCTATAAACTACCGGTTTCGACGCAGGAAAAGCACAGGGAAAGCACTAGCGTTCCCCCCAAGAAACCACGTCCAAGCGGACCGATGAAGTAGGCCCCAAGTCTGAAAGCGGACCTAAAGGAGCCCGTTTGGCGGTCGCGAGCTGGAATACACCGTTCTCCTTCTCACTAACAACCTCCCGGAGAGACCGGCAGCTGTACAGCGCCTTCTACGCTACACGGAGGAGTCGGATAGCGGGCAGATGCCGCGTCCCGAATGCGCAACTAGAGATTGGAACGCACGGACGTAAACAAACGCCCGTGACGTAGCGGAGGTCTAGCGTATTCACGTTTACCGTGCGTCAGTTCTCCTCTGCGGACAGGCCGTTCCATCTTCTTTACTCGTTAGCTGACAGACGCCCTAGGAGAAAGCAAAGAAAGGAAGAAATTCAAAAGGAAATGAAACAGATCGGAGGGAGCCTCAAAGGCTTTGATCCATCCCCCCAGGCAGCCGAACCACCTTCGCAAAGGCACACCTCAAAAGACACGTCCTTCCGGGATCGCTGCACAGCCCAGCCAGAAAAGAGGAACAGAAACAAACAGAACGAGAAGGCTGCAGAGGGGGACGGAGGGCCGGAAAGGAGCCTGCTGTCCAGCGATGGTATCTTACCGCTCCTTGCGCGTTAGCAGCCCCTTTCAGATGCTTAAGCCCAAATTCTCTCAGCCCTTAACAGCTTCAGTACCCGCGGCACCTAGTTTTTCCACGCTCTCCAGTCTTCCTCGCTCTTTCCCGTCTCGGGCGAAAAGCCTCCCAGACCCCGTCTGCACTTACGCGCTTCCTTAAAACAGGATCGCCGAAATCAACCGAACGGGCTGAGCTGCTCCTCTTCCGCTCGCCGGCCCTCGGAACGTCAGCCTGCAAACGAATCGGACCACCGAGGTCACCGGCAGAGTCTCCTTTCGGAGCTCGGCCCCCCCCCCCAAGCTTTAACGACGGTTTCCCAAGCGGGGCAAACGCAGGGCCTCCCTTCGGCC
>NW_027118628.1:0-65260 GCF_036417845.1 Apteryx mantelli | reverse complement strand
CCTGTGTGGTGGGCTGGGCGTTTGATGAGGATGGCACTGGTGAGAGTAGGAGTGGTGTAAAGTGTTGTGAGGGCAGGAAGGTGAGCAGGGCCCATGTTGTGGGGCTGCCCTAGGCAGGTGGAGGCAAGGTCAGCTTGTGCAGAGGTCTTGACGGTGAGTCCGTCCTGGTCGGGAAGCCCTTGAAGCAGGCTGGGACTGCGAGCAGTGAGGAGAGAGTAGAGCTGTTGTAGCTTTTGGGTAAGAGGCGGCCTGGAGAAAAGTGTCGGGCAGTAAGAAGGAGAGCAGGGCAGAAGTTGCAGAGGTGCCCTAGGCAGGTGGAGGCCAGCTTGGCTGGTGCAGAAGTCGTGACTTTGTGTCTCTAAGGGTGGGGAAGGTGCTGTAGCAAGCTAGCAGTCCCTGCAGTGTGGTGAGAGGAGGCATAGTGTAAGTGTTGTGAGGTCAGAAAGGCAAGTGTGACGTGCTGTGGGGCTGCCCTAGGCAGGTGGAGGCAAGGTCGGCTTGTGCAGAGGTCTTGACGGTGAGTCCGTCATGGTCGGGAAGCCCTTGAAGCAGGCTGGGACTGCGAGCAGTGAGGTGAGAGTAGGTGTGGTGTAAAGTGTTGTGAGGGCAGGAAGGTGAGCATGAGACATGTTGTGGGGCTGCCGCAGGCAGGTGGATGCCAGCTGTCTGTGTGAGCCTGTGTGAGTAGTCGTCTTTGCTTTGAGAGTGGCTTTGAGGAGGAGGCTTTTCCTCGAAGTGGCGCAGCTAGCAGGTAGCTGTGAGTAGGTGTGGTGGAAGTGTTGGGAGAGGAGGAAGGTGAGCAGCGCAGGTGTTGTGGGTGTGCCCTAGGCAGGTGTCGGCAATGTTTGCAGCACTGAGTCGTGGCCTGGGAGCCCTGGGTGGTGGGGGAGCGGCTTTATGAGGGTGGTCCTGCTAGGAGTAAAGTGTGAGCAGGCGTGGTGCAAGTTTTGGGAGGGGAGGAATGTGAGCCTGGTGGGTGTTGTGGGGCTGCGGCAGGAATGGAGCCGCAAGCTTTGCTTGCGCAGTGCTCCTCTGTGGGAGGCCTGTGTGGTGGGCTGGGCGTTTGATGAGGATGGCACTGGTGAGAGTAGGAGTGGTGTAAAGTGTTGTGAGGGCAGGAAGGTGAGCAGGGCCCATGTTGTGGGGCTGCCCTAGGCAGGTGGAGGCAAGGTCAGCTTGTGCAGAGGTCTTGACGGTGAGTCCGTCCTGGTCGGGAAGCCCTTGAAGCAGGCTGGGACTGCGAGCAGTGAGGAGAGAGTAGAGCTGTTGTAGCTTTTGGGTAAGAGGCGGCCTGGAGAAAAGTGTCGGGCAGTAAGAAGGAGAGCAGGGCAGAAGTTGCAGAGGTGCCCTAGGCAGGTGGAGGCCAGCTTGGCTGGTGCAGAAGTCGTGACTTTGTGTCTCTAAGGGTGGGGAAGGTGCTGTAGCAAGCTAGCAGTCCCTGCAGTGTGGTGAGAGGAGGCATAGTGTAAGTGTTGTGAGGTCAGAAAGGCAAGTGTGACGTGCTGTGGGGCTGCCCTAGGCAGGTGGAGGCAAGGTCGGCTTGTGCAGAGGTCTTGACGGTGAGTCCGTCATGGTCGGGAAGCCCTTGAAGCAGGCTGGGACTGCGAGCAGTGAGGTGAGAGTAGGTGTGGTGTAAAGTGTTGTGAGGGCAGGAAGGTGAGCATGAGACATGTTGTGGGGCTGCCGCAGGCAGGTGGATGCCAGCTGTCTGTGTGAGCCTGTGTGAGTAGTCGTCTTTGCTTTGAGAGTGGCTTTGAGGAGGAGGCTTTTCCTCGAAGTGGCGCAGCTAGCAGGTAGCTGTGAGTAGGTGTGGTGGAAGTGTTGGGAGAGGAGGAAGGTGAGCAGCGCAGGTGTTGTGGGTGTGCCCTAGGCAGGTGTCGGCAATGTTTGCAGCACTGAGTCGTGGCCTGGGAGCCCTGGGTGGTGGGGGAGCGGCTTTATGAGGGTGGTCCTGCTAGGAGTAAAGTGTGAGCAGGCGTGGTGCAAGTTTTGGGAGGGGAGGAATGTGAGCCTGGTGGGTGTTGTGGGGCTGCGGCAGGAATGGAGCCGCAAGCTTTGCTTGCGCAGTGCTCCTCTGTGGGAGGCCTGTGTGGTGGGCTGGGCGTTTGATGAGGATGGCACTGGTGAGAGTAGGAGTGGTGTAAAGTGTTGTGAGGGCAGGAAGGTGAGCAGGGCCCATGTTGTGGGGCTGCCCTAGGCAGGTGGAGGCAAGGTCAGCTTGTGCAGAGGTCTTGACGGTGAGTCCGTCCTGGTCGGGAAGCCCTTGAAGCAGGCTGGGACTGCGAGCAGTGAGGAGAGAGTAGAGCTGTTGTAGCTTTTGGGTAAGAGGCGGCCTGGAGAAAAGTGTCGGGCAGTAAGAAGGAGAGCAGGGCAGAAGTTGCAGAGGTGCCCTAGGCAGGTGGAGGCCAGCTTGGCTGGTGCAGAAGTCGTGACTTTGTGTCTCTAAGGGTGGGGAAGGTGCTGTAGCAAGCTAGCAGTCCCTGCAGTGTGGTGAGAGGAGGCATAGTGTAAGTGTTGTGAGGTCAGAAAGGCAAGTGTGACGTGCTGTTGGGGCTGCCCTAGGCAGGTGGAGGCAAGGTCGGCTTGTGCAGAGGTCTTGACGGTGAGTCCGTCATGGTCGGGAAGCCCTTGAAGCAGGCTGGGACTGCGAGCAGTGAGGTGAGAGTAGGTGTGGTGTAAAGTGTTGTGAGGGCAGGAAGGTGAGCATGAGACATGTTGTGGGGCTGCCGCAGGCAGGTGGATGCCAGCTGTCTGTGTGAGCCTGTGTGAGTAGTCGTCTTTGCTTTGAGAGTGGCTTTGAGGAGGAGGCTTTTCCTCGAAGTGGCGCAGCTAGCAGGTAGCTGTGAGTAGGTGTGGTGGAAGTGTTGGGAGAGGAGGAAGGTGAGCAGCGCAGGTGTTGTGGGTGTGCCCTAGGCAGGTGTCGGCAATGTTTGCAGCACTGAGTCGTGGCCTGGGAGCCCTGGGTGGTGGGGGAGCGGCTTTATGAGGGTGGTCCTGCTAGGAGTAAAGTGTGAGCAGGCGTGGTGCAAGTTTTGGGAGGGGAGGAATGTGAGCCTGGTGGGTGTTGTGGGGCTGCGGCAGGAATGGAGCCGCAAGCTTTGCTTGCGCAGTGCTCCTCTGTGGGAGGCCTGTGTGGTGGGCTGGGCGTTTGATGAGGATGGCACTGGTGAGAGTAGGAGTGGTGTAAAGTGTTGTGAGGGCAGGAAGGTGAGCAGGGCCCATGTTGTGGGGCTGCCCTAGGCAGGTGGAGGCAAGGTCAGCTTGTGCAGAGGTCTTGACGGTGAGTCCGTCCTGGTCGGGAAGCCCTTGAAGCAGGCTGGGACTGCGAGCAGTGAGGAGAGAGTAGAGCTGTTGTAGCTTTTGGGTAAGAGGCGGCCTGGAGAAAAGTGTCGGGCAGTAAGAAGGAGAGCAGGGCAGAAGTTGCAGAGGTGCCCTAGGCAGGTGGAGGCCAGCTTGGCTGGTGCAGAAGTCGTGACTTTGTGTCTCTAAGGGTGGGGAAGGTGCTGTAGCAAGCTAGCAGTCCCTGCAGTGTGGTGAGAGGAGGCATAGTGTAAGTGTTGTGAGGTCAGAAAGGCAAGTGTGACGTGCTGTGGGGCTGCCCTAGGCAGGTGGAGGCAAGGTCGGCTTGTGCAGAGGTCTTGACGGTGAGTCCGTCATGGTCGGGAAGCCCTTGAAGCAGGCTGGGACTGCGAGCAGTGAGGTGAGAGTAGGTGTGGTGTAAAGTGTTGTGAGGGCAGGAAGGTGAGCATGAGACATGTTGTGGGGCTGCCGCAGGCAGGGTGGATGCCAGCTGTCTGTGTGAGCCTGTGTGAGTAGTCGTCTTTGCTTTGAGAGTGGCTTTGAGGAGGAGGGCTTTTCCTCGAAGTGGCGCAGCTAGCAGGTAGCTGTGAGTAGGTGTGGTGGAAGTGTTGGGAGAGGAGGAAGGTGAGCAGCGCAGGTGTTGTGGGTGTGCCCTAGGCAGGTGTCGGCAATGTTTGCAGCACTGAGTCGTGGCCTGGGAGCCCTGGGTGGTGGGGGAGCGGCTTTATGAGGGTGGTCCTGCTAGGAGTAAAGTGTGAGCAGGCGTGGTGCAAGTTTTGGGAGGGGAGGAATGTGAGCCTGGTGGGTGTTGTGGGCTGCGGCAGGAATGGAGCCGCAAGCTTTGCTTGCGCAGTGCTCCTCTGTGGGAGGCCTGTGTGGTGGGCTGGGCGTTTGATGAGGATGGCACTGGTGAGAGTAGGAGTGGTGTAAAGTGTTGTGAGGGCAGGAAGGTGAGCAGGGCCCATGTTGTGGGGCTGCCCTAGGCAGGTGGAGGCAAGGTCAGCTTGTGCAGAGGTCTTGACGGTGAGTCCGTCCTGGTCGGGAAGCCCTTGAAGCAGGCTGGGACTGCGAGCAGTGAGGAGAGAGTAGAGCTGTTGTAGCTTTTGGGTAAGAGGCGGCCTGGAGAAAAGTGTCGGGCAGTAAGAAGGAGAGCAGGGCAGAAGTTGCAGAGGTGCCCTAGGCAGGTGGAGGCCAGCTTGGCTGGTGCAGAAGTCGTGACTTTGTGTCTCTAAGGGTGGGAAGGTGCTGTAGCAAGCTAGCAGTCCCTGCAGTGTGGTGAGAGGAGGCATAGTGTAAGTGTTGTGAGGTCAGAAAGGCAAGTGTGACGTGCTGTGGGGCTGCCCTAGGCAGGTGGAGGCAAGGTCGGCTTGTGCAGAGGTCTTGACGGTGAGTCCGTCATGGTCGGGAAGCCCTTGAAGCAGGCTGGGACTGCGAGCAGTGAGGTGAGAGTAGGTGTGGTGTAAAGTGTTGTGAGGGCAGGAAGGTGAGCATGAGACATGTTGTGGGGCTGCCGCAGGCAGGTGGATGCCAGCTGTCTGTGTGAGCCTGTGTGAGTAGTCGTCTTTGCTTTGAGAGTGGCTTTGAGGAGGAGGCTTTTCCTCGAAGTGGCGCAGCTAGCAGGTAGCTGTGAGTAGGTGTGGTGGAAGTGTTGGGAGAGGAGGAAGGTGAGCAGCGCAGGTGTTGTGGTGTGCCCTAGGCAGGTGTCGGCAATGTTTGCAGCACTGAGTCGTGGCCTGGGAGCCCTGGGTGGTGGGGGAGCGGCTTTATGAGGGTGGTCCTGCTAGGAGTAAAGTGTGAGCAGGCGTGGTGCAAGTTTTGGGAGGGGAGGAATGTGAGCCTGGTGGGTGTTGTGGGGCTGCGGCAGGAATGGAGCCGCAAGCTTTGCTTGCGCAGTGCTCCTCTGTGGGAGGCCTGTGTGGTGGGCTGGGCGTTTGATGAGGATGGCACTGGTGAGAGTAGGAGTGGTGTAAAGTGTTGTGAGGGCAGGAAGGTGAGCAGGGCCCATGTTGTGGGGCTGCCCTAGGCAGGTGGAGGCAAGGTCAGCTTGTGCAGAGGTCTTGACGGTGAGTCCGTCCTGGTCGGAAGCCCTTGAAGCAGGCTGGGACTGCGAGCAGTGAGGAGAGAGTAGAGCTGTTGTAGCTTTTGGGTAAGAGGCGGCCTGGAGAAAAGTGTCGGGCAGTAAGAAGGAGAGCAGGCAGAAGTTGCAGAGGTGCCCTAGGCAGGTGGAGGCCAGCTTGGCTGGTGCAGAAGTCGTGACTTTGTGTCTCTAAGGGTGGGGAAGGTGCTGTAGCAAGCTAGCAGTCCCTGCAGTGTGGTGAGAGGAGGCATAGTGTAAGTGTTGTGAGGTCAGAAAGGCAAGTGTGACGTGCTGTGGGGCTGCCCTAGGCAGGTGGAGGCAAGGTCGGCTTGTGCAGAGGTCTTGACGGTGAGTCCGTCATGGTCGGGAAGCCCTTGAAGCAGGCTGGGACTGCGAGCAGTGAGGTGAGAGTAGGTGTGGTGTAAAGTGTTGTGAGGGCAGGAAGGTGAGCATGAGACATGTTGTGGGGCTGCCGCAGGCAGGGTGGATGCCAGCTGTCTGTGTGAGCTGTGTGAGTAGTCGTCTTTGCTTTGAGAGTGGCTTTGAGGAGGAGGCTTTTCCTCGAAGTGGCGCAGCTAGCAGGTAGCTGTGAGTAGGTGTGGTGGAAGTGTTGGGAGAGGAGGAAGGTGAGCAGCGCAGGTGTTGTGGGTGTGCCCTAGGCAGGTGTCGGCAATGTTTGCAGCACTGAGTCGTGGCCTGGGAGCCCTGGGTGGTGGGGGAGCGGCTTTATGAGGGTGGTCCTGCTAGGAGTAAAGTGTGAGCAGGCGTGGTGCAAGTTTTGGGAGGGGAGGAATGTGAGCCTGGTGGGTGTTGTGGGGCTGCGGCAGGAATGGAGCCGCAAGCTTTGCTTGCGCAGTGCTCCTCTGTGGGAGGCCTGTGTGGTGGGCTGGGCGTTTGATGAGGATGGCACTGGTGAGAGTAGGAGTGGTGTAAAGTGTTGTGAGGGCAGGAAGGTGAGCAGGGCCCATGTTGTGGGGCTGCCCTAGGCAGGTGGAGGCAAGGTCAGCTTGTGCAGAGGTCTTGACGGTGAGTCCGTCCTGGTCGGGAAGCCCTTGAAGCAGGCTGGGACTGCGAGCAGTGAGGAGAGAGTAGAGCTGTTGTAGCTTTTGGGTAAGAGGCGGCCTGGAGAAAAGTGTCGGGCAGTAAGAAGGAGAGCAGGGCAGAAGTTGCAGAGGTGCCCTAGGCAGGTGGAGGCCAGCTTGGCTGGTGCAGAAGTCGTGACTTTGTGTCTCTAAGGGTGGGGAAGGTGCTGTAGCAAGCTAGCAGTCCCTGCAGTGTGGTGAGAGGAGGCATAGTGTAAGTGTTGTGAGGTCAGAAAGGCAAGTGTGACGTGCTGTGGGGCTGCCCTAGGCAGGTGGAGGCAAGGTCGGCTTGTGCAGAGGTCTTGACGGTGAGTCCGTCATGGTCGGGAAGCCCTTGAAGCAGGCTGGGACTGCGAGCAGTGAGGTGAGAGTAGGTGTGGTGTAAAGTGTTGTGAGGGCAGGAAGGTGAGCATGAGACATGTTGTGGGGCTGCCGCAGGCAGGTGGATGCCAGCTGTCTGTGTGAGCCTGTGTGAGTAGTCGTCTTTGCTTTGAGAGTGGCTTTGAGGAGGAGGCTTTTCCTCGAAGTGGCGCAGCTAGCAGGTAGCTGTGAGTAGGTGTGGTGGAAGTGTTGGGAGAGGAGGAAGGTGAGCAGCGCAGGTGTTGTGGGTGTGCCCTAGGCAGGTGTCGGCAATGTTTGCAGCACTGAGTCGTGGCCTGGGAGCCCTGGGTGGTGGGGGAGCGGCTTTATGAGGGTGGTCCTGCTAGGAGTAAAGTGTGAGCAGGCGTGGTGCAAGTTTTGGGAGGGGAGGAATGTGAGCCTGGTGGGTGTTGTGGGGCTGCGGCAGGAATGGAGCCGCAAGCTTTGCTTGCGCAGTGCTCCTCTGTGGGAGGCCTGTGTGGTGGGCTGGGCGTTTGATGAGGATGGCACTGGTGAGAGTAGGAGTGGTGTAAAGTGTTGTGAGGGCAGGAAGGTGAGCAGGGCCCATGTTGTGGGGCTGCCCTAGGCAGGTGGAGGCAAGGTCAGCTTGTGCAGAGGTCTTGACGGTGAGTCCGTCCTGGTCGGGAAGCCCTTGAAGCAGGCTGGGACTGCGAGCAGTGAGGAGAGAGTAGAGCTGTTGTAGCTTTTGGGTAAGAGGCGGCCTGGAGAAAAGTGTCGGGCAGTAAGAAGGAGAGCAGGGCAGAAGTTGCAGAGGTGCCCTAGGCAGGTGGAGGCCAGCTTGGCTGGTGCAGAAGTCGTGACTTTGTGTCTCTAAGGGTGGGGAAGGTGCTGTAGCAAGCTAGCAGTCCCTGCAGTGTGGTGAGAGGAGGCATAGTGTAAGTGTTGTGAGGTCAGAAAGGCAAGTGTGACGTGCTGTGGGGCTGCCCTAGGCAGGTGGAGGCAAGGTCGGCTTGTGCAGAGGTCTTGACGGTGAGTCCGTCATGGTCGGGAAGCCCTTGAAGCAGGCTGGGACTGCGAGCAGTGAGGTGAGAGTAGGTGTGGTGTAAAGTGTTGTGAGGGCAGGAAGGTGAGGCATGAGACATGTTGTGGGGCTGCCGCAGGCAGGTGGATGCCAGCTGTCTGTGTGAGCCTGTGTGAGTAGTCGTCTTTGCTTTGAGAGTGGCTTTGAGGAGGAGGCTTTTCCTCGAAGTGGCGCAGCTAGCAGGTAGCTGTGAGTAGGTGTGGTGGAAGTGTTGGGAGAGGAGGAAGGTGAGCAGCGCAGGTGTTGTGGGTGTGCCCTAGGCAGGTGTCGGCAATGTTTGCAGCACTGAGTCGTGGCCTGGGAGCCCTGGGTGGTGGGGGAGCGGCTTTATGAGGGTGGTCCTGCTAGGAGTAAAGTGTGAGCAGGCGTGGTGCAAGTTTTGGGAGGGGAGGAATGTGAGCCTGGTGGGTGTTGTGGGGCTGCGGCAGGAATGGAGCCGCAAGCTTTGCTTGCGCAGTGCTCCTCTGTGGGAGGCCTGTGTGGTGGCTGGGCGTTTGATGAGGATGGCACTGGTGAGAGTAGGAGTGGTGTAAAGTGTTGTGAGGGCAGGAAGGTGAGCAGGGCCCATGTTGTGGGGCTGCCCTAGGCAGGTGGAGGCAAGGTCAGCTTGTGCAGAGGTCTTGACGGTGAGTCCGTCCTGGTCGGGAAGCCCTTGAAGCAGGCTGGGACTGCGAGCAGTGAGGAGAGAGTAGAGCTGTTGTAGCTTTTGGGTAAGAGGCGGCCTGGAGAAAAGTGTCGGGCAGTAAGAAGGAGAGCAGGGCAGAAGTTGCAGAGGTGCCCTAGGCAGGTGGAGGCCAGCTTGGCTGGTGCAGAAGTCGTGACTTTGTGTCTCTAAGGGTGGGGAAGGTGCTGTAGCAAGCTAGCAGTCCCTGCAGTGTGGTGAGAGGAGGCATAGTGTAAGTGTTGTGAGGTCAGAAAGGCAAGTGTGACGTGCTGTGGGGCTGCCCTAGGCAGGTGGAGGCAAGGTCGGCTTGTGCAGAGGTCTTGACGGTGAGTCCGTCATGGTCGGGAAGCCCTTGAAGCAGGCTGGGACTGCGAGCAGTGAGGTGAGAGTAGGTGTGGTGTAAAGTGTTGTGAGGGCAGGAAGGTGAGCATGAGACATGTTGTGGGGCTGCCGCAGGCAGGTGGATGCCAGCTGTCTGTGTGAGCCTGTGTGAGTAGTCGTCTTTGCTTTGAGAGTGGCTTTGAGGAGGAGGCTTTTCCTCGAAGTGGCGCAGCTAGCAGGTAGCTGTGAGTAGGTGTGGTGGAAGTGTTGGGAGAGGAGGAAGGTGAGCAGCGCAGGTGTTGTGGGTGTGCCCTAGGCAGGTGTCGGCAATGTTTGCAGCACTGAGTCGTGGCCTGGGAGCCCTGGGTGGTGGGGGAGCGGCTTTATGAGGGTGGTCCTGCTAGGAGTAAAGTGTGAGCAGGCGTGGTGCAAGTTTTGGGAGGGGAGGAATGTGAGCCTGGTGGGTGTTGTGGGGCTGCGGCAGGAATGGAGCCGCAAGCTTTGCTTGCGCAGTGCTCCTCTGTGGGAGGCCTGTGTGGTGGGCTGGGCGTTTGATGAGGATGGCACTGTGAGAGTAGGAGTGGTGTAAAGTGTTGTGAGGGCAGGAAGGTGAGCAGGGGCCCATGTTGTGGGGCTGCCCTAGGCAGGTGGAGGCAAGGTCAGCTTGTGCAGAGGTCTTGACGGTGAGTCCGTCCTGGTCGGGAAGCCCTTGAAGCAGGCTGGGACTGCGAGCAGTGAGGAGAGAGTAGAGCTGTTGTAGCTTTTGGGTAAGAGGCGGCCTGGAGAAAAGTGTCGGGCAGTAAGAAGGAGAGCAGGGCAGAAGTTGCAGAGGTGCCCTAGGCAGGTGGAGGCCAGCTTGGCTGGTGCAGAAGTCGTGACTTTGTGTCTCTAAGGGTGGGGAAGGTGCTGTAGCAAGCTAGCAGTCCCTGCAGTGTGGTGAGAGGAGGCATAGTGTAAGTGTTGTGAGGTCAGAAAGGCAAGTGTGACGTGCTGTGGGGCTGCCCTAGGCAGGTGGAGGCAAGGTCGGCTTGTGCAGAGGTCTTGACGGTGAGTCCGTCATGGTCGGGAAGCCCTTGAAGCAGGCTGGGACTGCGAGCAGTGAGGTGAGAGTAGGTGTGGTGTAAAGTGTTGTGAGGGCAGGAAGGTGAGCATGAGACATGTTGTGGGGCTGCCGCAGGCAGGTGGATGCCAGCTGTCTGTGTGAGCCTGTGTGAGTAGTCGTCTTTGCTTTGAGAGTGGCTTTGAGGAGGAGGCTTTTCCTCGAAGTGGCGCAGCTAGCAGGTAGCTGTGAGTAGGTGTGGTGGAAGTGTTGGGAGAGGAGGAAGGTGAGCAGCGCAGGTGTTGTGGGTGTGCCCTAGGCAGGTGTCGGCAATGTTTGCAGCACTGAGTCGTGGCCTGGGAGCCCTGGGTGGTGGGGGAGCGGCTTTATGAGGGTGGTCCTGCTAGGAGTAAAGTGTGAGCAGGCGTGGTGCAAGTTTTGGGAGGGGAGGAATGTGAGCCTGGTGGGTGTTGTGGGGCTGCGGCAGGAATGGAGCCGCAAGCTTTGCTTGCGCAGTGCTCCTCTGTGGGAGGCCTGTGTGGTGGGCTGGGCGTTTGATGAGGATGGCACTGGTGAGAGTAGGAGTGGTGTAAAGTGTTGTGAGGGCAGGAAGGTGAGCAGGGCCCATGTTGTGGGGCTGCCCTAGGCAGGTGGAGGCAAGGTCAGCTTGTGCAGAGGTCTTGACGGTGAGTCCGTCCTGGTCGGAAGCCCTTGAAGCAGGCTGGGACTGCGAGCAGTGAGGAGAGAGTAGAGCTGTTGTAGCTTTTGGGTAAGAGGCGGCCTGGAGAAAAGTGTCGGGCAGTAAGAAGGAGAGCAGGGCAGAAGTTGCAGAGGTGCCCTAGGCAGGTGGAGGCCAGCTTGGCTGGTGCAGAAGTCGTGACTTTGTGTCTCTAAGGGTGGGGAAGGTGCTGTAGCAAGCTAGCAGTCCCTGCAGTGTGGTGAGAGGAGGCATAGTGTAAGTGTTGTGAGGTCAGAAAGGCAAGTGTGACGTGCTGTGGGGCTGCCCTAGGCAGGTGGAGGCAAGGTCGGCTTGTGCAGAGGTCTTGACGGTGAGTCCGTCATGGTCGGGAAGCCCTTGAAGCAGGCTGGGACTGCGAGCAGTGAGGTGAGAGTAGGTGTGGTGTAAAGTGTTGTGAGGGCAGGAAGGTGAGCATGAGACATGTTGTGGGGCTGCCGCAGGCAGGTGGATGCCAGCTGTCTGTGTGAGCCTGTGTGAGTAGTCGTCTTTGCTTTGAGAGTGGCTTTGAGGAGGAGGCTTTTCCTCGAAGTGGCGCAGCTAGCAGGTAGCTGTGAGTAGGTGTGGTGGAAGTGTTGGGAGAGGAGGAAGGTGAGCAGCGCAGGTGTTGTGGGTGTGCCCTAGGCAGGTGTCGGCAATGTTTGCAGCACTGAGTCGTGGCCTGGGAGCCCTGGGTGGTGGGGGAGCGGCTTTATGAGGGTGGTCCTGCTAGGAGTAAAGTGTGAGCAGGCGTGGTGCAAGTTTTGGGAGGGGAGGAATGTGAGCCTGGTGGGTGTTGTGGGGCTGCGGCAGGAATGGAGCCGCAAGCTTTGCTTGCGCAGTGCTCCTCTGTGGGAGGCCTGTGTGGTGGGCTGGGCGTTTGATGAGGATGGCACTGGTGAGAGTAGGAGTGGTGTAAAGTGTTGTGAGGGCAGGAAGGTGAGCAGGGCCCATGTTGTGGGGCTGCCCTAGGCAGGTGGAGGCAAGGTCAGCTTGTGCAGAGGTCTTGACGGTGAGTCCGTCCTGGTCGGGAAGCCCTTGAAGCAGGCTGGGACTGCGAGCAGTGAGGAGAGAGTAGAGCTGTTGTAGCTTTTGGGTAAGAGGCGGCCTGGAGAAAAGTGTCGGGCAGTAAGAAGGAGAGCAGGGCAGAAGTTGCAGAGGTGCCCTAGGCAGGTGGAGGCCAGCTTGGCTGGTGCAGAAGTCGTGACTTTGTGTCTCTAAGGGTGGGGAAGGTGCTGTAGCAAGCTAGCAGTCCCTGCAGTGTGGTGAGAGGAGGCATAGTGTAAGTGTTGTGAGGTCAGAAAGGCAAGTGTGACGTGCTGTGGGGCTGCCCTAGGCAGGTGGAGGCAAGGTCGGCTTGTGCAGAGGTCTTGACGGTGAGTCCGTCATGGTCGGGAAGCCCTTGAAGCAGGCTGGGACTGCGAGCAGTGAGGTGAGAGTAGGTGTGGTGTAAAGTGTTGTGAGGGCAGGAAGGTGAGCATGAGACATGTTGTGGGGCTGCCGCAGGCAGGTGGATGCCAGCTGTCTGTGTGAGCCTGTGTGAGTAGTCGTCTTTGCTTTGAGAGTGGCTTTGAGGAGGAGGCTTTTCCTCGAAGTGGCGCAGCTAGCAGGTAGCTGTGAGTAGGTGTGGTGGAAGTGTTGGGAGAGGAGGAAGGTGAGCAGCGCAGGTGTTGTGGGTGTGCCCTAGGCAGGTGTCGGCAATGTTTGCAGCACTGAGTCGTGGCCTGGGAGCCCTGGGTGGTGGGGGAGCGGCTTTATGAGGGTGGTCCTGCTAGGAGTAAAGTGTGAGCAGGCGTGGTGCAAGTTTTGGGAGGGGAGGAATGTGAGCCTGGTGGGTGTTGTGGGGCTGCGGCAGGAATGGAGCCGCAAGCTTTGCTTGCGCAGTGCTCCTCTGTGGGAGGCCTGTGTGGTGGGCTGGGCGTTTGATGAGGATGGCACTGGTGAGAGTAGGAGTGGTGTAAAGTGTTGTGAGGGCAGGAAGGTGAGCAGGGCCCATGTTGTGGGGCTGCCCTAGGCAGGTGGAGGCAAGGTCAGCTTGTGCAGAGGTCTTGACGGTGAGTCCGTCCTGGTCGGGAAGCCCTTGAAGCAGGCTGGGACTGCGAGCAGTGAGGAGAGAGTAGAGCTGTTGTAGCTTTTGGGTAAGAGGCGGCCTGGAGAAAAGTGTCGGGCAGTAAGAAGGAGAGCAGGGCAGAAGTTGCAGAGGTGCCCTAGGCAGGTGGAGGCCAGCTTGGCTGGTGCAGAAGTCGTGACTTTGTGTCTCTAAGGGTGGGGAAGGTGCTGTAGCAAGCTAGCAGTCCCTGCAGTGTGGTGAGAGGAGGCATAGTGTAAGTGTTGTGAGGTCAGAAAGGCAAGTGTGACGTGCTGTGGGGCTGCCCTAGGCAGGTGGAGGCAAGGTCGGCTTGTGCAGAGGTCTTGACGGTGAGTCCGTCATGGTCGGGAAGCCCTTGAAGCAGGCTGGGACTGCGAGCAGTGAGGTGAGAGTAGGTGTGGTGTAAAGTGTTGTGAGGGCAGGAAGGTGAGCATGAGACATGTTGTGGGGCTGCCGCAGGCAGGTGGATGCCAGCTGTCTGTGTGAGCCTGTGTGAGTAGTCGTCTTTGCTTTGAGAGTGGCTTTGAGGAGGAGGCTTTTCCTCGAAGTGGCGCAGCTAGCAGGTAGCTGTGAGTAGGTGTGGTGGAAGTGTTGGGAGAGGAGGAAGGTGAGCAGCGCAGGTGTTGTGGGTGTGCCCTAGGCAGGTGTCGGCAATGTTTGCAGCACTGAGTCGTGGCCTGGGAGCCCTGGGTGGTGGGGGAGCGGCTTTATGAGGGTGGTCCTGCTAGGAGTAAAGTGTGAGCAGGCGTGGTGCAAGTTTTGGGAGGGGAGGAATGTGAGCCTGGTGGGTGTTGTGGGGCTGCGGCAGGAATGGAGCCGCAAGCTTTGCTTGCGCAGTGCTCCTCTGTGGGAGGCCTGTGTGGTGGGCTGGGCGTTTGATGAGGATGGCACTGGTGAGAGTAGGAGTGGTGTAAAGTGTTGTGAGGGCAGGAAGGTGAGCAGGGCCCATGTTGTGGGGCTGCCCTAGGCAGGTGGAGGCAAGGTCAGCTTGTGCAGAGGTCTTGACGGTGAGTCCGTCCTGGTCGGGAAGCCCTTGAAGCAGGCTGGGACTGCGAGCAGTGAGGAGAGAGTAGAGCTGTTGTAGCTTTTGGGTAAGAGGCGGCCTGGAGAAAAGTGTCGGGCAGTAAGAAGGAGAGCAGGGCAGAAGTTGCAGAGGTGCCCTAGGCAGGTGGAGGCCAGCTTGGCTGGTGCAGAAGTCGTGACTTTGTGTCTCTAAGGGTGGGGAAGGTGCTGTAGCAAGCTAGCAGTCCCTGCAGTGTGGTGAGAGGAGGCATAGTGTAAGTGTTGTGAGGTCAGAAAGGCAAGTGTGACGTGCTGTGGGGCTGCCCTAGGCAGGTGGAGGCAAGGTCGGCTTGTGCAGAGGTCTTGACGGTGAGTCCGTCATGGTCGGGAAGCCCTTGAAGCAGGCTGGGACTGCGAGCAGTGAGGTGAGAGTAGGTGTGGTGTAAAGTGTTGTGAGGGCAGGAAGGTGAGCATGAGACATGTTGTGGGGCTGCCGCAGGCAGGTGGATGCCAGCTGTCTGTGTGAGCCTGTGTGAGTAGTCGTCTTTGCTTTGAGAGTGGCTTTGAGGAGGAGGCTTTTCCTCGAAGTGGCGCAGCTAGCAGGTAGCTGTGAGTAGGTGTGGTGGAAGTGTTGGGAGAGGAGGAAGGTGAGCAGCGCAGGTGTTGTGGGTGTGCCCTAGGCAGGTGTCGGCAATGTTTGCAGCACTGAGTCGTGGCCTGGGAGCCCTGGGTGGTGGGGGAGCGGCTTTATGAGGGTGGTCCTGCTAGGAGTAAAGTGTGAGCAGGCGTGGTGCAAGTTTTGGGAGGGGAGGAATGTGAGCCTGGTGGGTGTTGTGGGGCTGCGGCAGGAATGGAGCCGCAAGCTTTGCTTGCGCAGTGCTCCTCTGTGGGAGGCCTGTGTGGTGGGCTGGGCGTTTGATGAGGATGGCACTGGTGAGAGTAGGAGTGGTGTAAAGTGTTGTGAGGGCAGGAAGGTGAGCAGGGCCCATGTTGTGGGGCTGCCCTAGGCAGGTGGAGGCAAGGTCAGCTTGTGCAGAGGTCTTGACGGTGAGTCCGTCCTGGTCGGGAAGCCCTTGAAGCAGGCTGGGACTGCGAGCAGTGAGGAGAGAGTAGAGCTGTTGTAGCTTTTGGGTAAGAGGCGGCCTGGAGAAAAGTGTCGGGCAGTAAGAAGGAGAGCAGGGCAGAAGTTGCAGAGGTGCCCTAGGCAGGTGGAGGCCAGCTTGGCTGGTGCAGAAGTCGTGACTTTGTGTCTCTAAGGGTGGGGAAGGTGCTGTAGCAAGCTAGCAGTCCCTGCAGTGTGGTGAGAGGAGGCATAGTGTAAGTGTTGTGAGGTCAGAAAGGCAAGTGTGACGTGCTGTGGGGCTGCCCTAGGCAGGTGGAGGCAAGGTCGGCTTGTGCAGAGGTCTTGACGGTGAGTCCGTCATGGTCGGGAAGCCCTTGAAGCAGGCTGGGACTGCGAGCAGTGAGGTGAGAGTAGGTGTGGTGTAAAGTGTTGTGAGGGCAGGAAGGTGAGCATGAGACATGTTGTGGGGCTGCCGCAGGCAGGTGGATGCCAGCTGTCTGTGTGAGCCTGTGTGAGTAGTCGTCTTTGCTTTGAGAGTGGCTTTGAGGAGGAGGCTTTTCCTCGAAGTGGCGCAGCTAGCAGGTAGCTGTGAGTAGGTGTGGTGGAAGTGTTGGGAGAGGAGGAAGGTGAGCAGCGCAGGTGTTGTGGGTGTGCCCTAGGCAGGTGTCGGCAATGTTTGCAGCACTGAGTCGTGGCCTGGGAGCCCTGGGTGGTGGGGGAGCGGCTTTATGAGGGTGGTCCTGCTAGGAGTAAAGTGTGAGCAGGCGTGGTGCAAGTTTTGGGAGGGGAGGAATGTGAGCCTGGTGGGTGTTGTGGGGCTGCGGCAGGAATGGAGCCGCAAGCTTTGCTTGCGCAGTGCTCCTCTGTGGGAGGCCTGTGTGGTGGGCTGGGCGTTTGATGAGGATGGCACTGGTGAGAGTAGGAGTGGTGTAAAGTGTTGTGAGGGCAGGAAGGTGAGCAGGGCCCATGTTGTGGGGCTGCCCTAGGCAGGTGGAGGCAAGGTCAGCTTGTGCAGAGGTCTTGACGGTGAGTCCGTCCTGGTCGGGAAGCCCTTGAAGCAGGCTGGGACTGCGAGCAGTGAGGAGAGAGTAGAGCTGTTGTAGCTTTTGGGTAAGAGGCGGCCTGGAGAAAAGTGTCGGGCAGTAAGAAGGAGAGCAGGGCAGAAGTTGCAGAGGTGCCCTAGGCAGGTGGAGGCCAGCTTGGCTGGTGCAGAAGTCGTGACTTTGTGTCTCTAAGGGTGGGGAAGGTGCTGTAGCAAGCTAGCAGTCCCTGCAGTGTGGTGAGAGGAGGCATAGTGTAAGTGTTGTGAGGTCAGAAAGGCAAGTGTGACGTGCTGTGGGGCTGCCCTAGGCAGGTGGAGGCAAGGTCGGCTTGTGCAGAGGTCTTGACGGTGAGTCCGTCATGGTCGGGAAGCCCTTGAAGCAGGCTGGGACTGCGAGCAGTGAGGTGAGAGTAGGTGTGGTGTAAAGTGTTGTGAGGGCAGGAAGGTGAGCATGAGACATGTTGTGGGGCTGCCGCAGGCAGGTGGATGCCAGCTGTCTGTGTGAGCCTGTGTGAGTAGTCGTCTTTGCTTTGAGAGTGGCTTTGAGGAGGAGGCTTTTCCTCGAAGTGGCGCAGCTAGCAGGTAGCTGTGAGTAGGTGTGGTGGAAGTGTTGGGAGAGGAGGAAGGTGAGCAGCGCAGGTGTTGTGGGTGTGCCCTAGGCAGGTGTCGGCAATGTTTGCAGCACTGAGTCGTGGCCTGGGAGCCCTGGGTGGTGGGGGAGCGGCTTTATGAGGGTGGTCCTGCTAGGAGTAAAGTGTGAGCAGGCGTGGTGCAAGTTTTGGGAGGGGAGGAATGTGAGCCTGGTGGGTGTTGTGGGGCTGCGGCAGGAATGGAGCCGCAAGCTTTGCTTGCGCAGTGCTCCTCTGTGGGAGGCCTGTGTGGTGGGCTGGGCGTTTGATGAGGATGGCACTGGTGAGAGTAGGAGTGGTGTAAAGTGTTGTGAGGGCAGGAAGGTGAGCAGGGCCCATGTTGTGGGGCTGCCCTAGGCAGGTGGAGGCAAGGTCAGCTTGTGCAGAGGTCTTGACGGTGAGTCCGTCCTGGTCGGGAAGCCCTTGAAGCAGGCTGGGACTGCGAGCAGTGAGGAGAGAGTAGAGCTGTTGTAGCTTTTGGGTAAGAGGCGGCCTGGAGAAAAGTGTCGGGCAGTAAGAAGGAGAGCAGGGCAGAAGTTGCAGAGGTGCCCTAGGCAGGTGGAGGCCAGCTTGGCTGGTGCAGAAGTCGTGACTTTGTGTCTCTAAGGGTGGGGAAGGTGCTGTAGCAAGCTAGCAGTCCCTGCAGTGTGGTGAGAGGAGGCATAGTGTAAGTGTTGTGAGGTCAGAAAGGCAAGTGTGACGTGCTGTGGGGCTGCCCTAGGCAGGTGGAGGCAAGGTCGGCTTGTGCAGAGGTCTTGACGGTGAGTCCGTCATGGTCGGGAAGCCCTTGAAGCAGGCTGGGACTGCGAGCAGTGAGGTGAGAGTAGGTGTGGTGTAAAGTGTTGTGAGGGCAGGAAGGTGAGCATGAGACATGTTGTGGGGCTGCCGCAGGCAGGTGGATGCCAGCTGTCTGTGTGAGCCTGTGTGAGTAGTCGTCTTTGCTTTGAGAGTGGCTTTGAGGAGGAGGCTTTTCCTCGAAGTGGCGCAGCTAGCAGGTAGCTGTGAGTAGGTGTGGTGGAAGTGTTGGGAGAGGAGGAAGGTGAGCAGCGCAGGTGTTGTGGGTGTGCCCTAGGCAGGTGTCGGCAATGTTTGCAGCACTGAGTCGTGGCCTGGGAGCCCTGGGTGGTGGGGGAGCGGCTTTATGAGGGTGGTCCTGCTAGGAGTAAAGTGTGAGCAGGCGTGGTGCAAGTTTTGGGAGGGGAGGAATGTGAGCCTGGTGGGTGTTGTGGGGCTGCGGCAGGAATGGAGCCGCAAGCTTTGCTTGCGCAGTGCTCCTCTGTGGGAGGCCTGTGTGGTGGGCTGGGCGTTTGATGAGGATGGCACTGGTGAGAGTAGGAGTGGTGTAAAGTGTTGTGAGGGCAGGAAGGTGAGCAGGGCCCATGTTGTGGGGCTGCCCTAGGCAGGTGGAGGCAAGGTCAGCTTGTGCAGAGGTCTTGACGGTGAGTCCGTCCTGGTCGGGAAGCCCTTGAAGCAGGCTGGGACTGCGAGCAGTGAGGAGAGAGTAGAGCTGTTGTAGCTTTTGGGTAAGAGGCGGCCTGGAGAAAAGTGTCGGGCAGTAAGAAGGAGAGCAGGGCAGAAGTTGCAGAGGTGCCCTAGGCAGGTGGAGGCCAGCTTGGCTGGTGCAGAAGTCGTGACTTTGTGTCTCTAAGGGTGGGGAAGGTGCTGTAGCAAGCTAGCAGTCCCTGCAGTGTGGTGAGAGGAGGCATAGTGTAAGTGTTGTGAGGTCAGAAAGGCAAGTGTGACGTGCTGTGGGGCTGCCCTAGGCAGGTGGAGGCAAGGTCGGCTTGTGCAGAGGTCTTGACGGTGAGTCCGTCATGGTCGGGAAGCCCTTGAAGCAGGCTGGGACTGCGAGCAGTGAGGTGAGAGTAGGTGTGGTGTAAAGTGTTGTGAGGGCAGGAAGGTGAGCATGAGACATGTTGTGGGGCTGCCGCAGGCAGGTGGATGCCAGCTGTCTGTGTGAGCCTGTGTGAGTAGTCGTCTTTGCTTTGAGAGTGGCTTTGAGGAGGAGGCTTTTCCTCGAAGTGGCGCAGCTAGCAGGTAGCTGTGAGTAGGTGTGGTGGAAGTGTTGGGAGAGGAGGAAGGTGAGCAGCGCAGGTGTTGTGGGTGTGCCCTAGGCAGGTGTCGGCAATGTTTGCAGCACTGAGTCGTGGCCTGGGAGCCCTGGGTGGTGGGGGAGCGGCTTTATGAGGGTGGTCCTGCTAGGAGTAAAGTGTGAGCAGGCGTGGTGCAAGTTTTGGGAGGGGAGGAATGTGAGCCTGGTGGGTGTTGTGGGGCTGCGGCAGGAATGGAGCCGCAAGCTTTGCTTGCGCAGTGCTCCTCTGTGGGAGGCCTGTGTGGTGGGCTGGGCGTTTGATGAGGATGGCACTGGTGAGAGTAGGAGTGGTGTAAAGTGTTGTGAGGGCAGGAAGGTGAGCAGGGCCCATGTTGTGGGGCTGCCCTAGGCAGGTGGAGGCAAGGTCAGCTTGTGCAGAGGTCTTGACGGTGAGTCCGTCCTGGTCGGGAAGCCCTTGAAGCAGGCTGGGACTGCGAGCAGTGAGGAGAGAGTAGAGCTGTTGTAGCTTTTGGGTAAGAGGCGGCCTGGAGAAAAGTGTCGGGCAGTAAGAAGGAGAGCAGGGCAGAAGTTGCAGAGGTGCCCTAGGCAGGTGGAGGCCAGCTTGGCTGGTGCAGAAGTCGTGACTTTGTGTCTCTAAGGGTGGGGAAGGTGCTGTAGCAAGCTAGCAGTCCCTGCAGTGTGGTGAGAGGAGGCATAGTGTAAGTGTTGTGAGGTCAGAAAGGCAAGTGTGACGTGCTGTGGGGCTGCCCTAGGCAGGTGGAGGCAAGGTCGGCTTGTGCAGAGGTCTTGACGGTGAGTCCGTCATGGTCGGGAAGCCCTTGAAGCAGGCTGGGACTGCGAGCAGTGAGGTGAGAGTAGGTGTGGTGTAAAGTGTTGTGAGGGCAGGAAGGTGAGCATGAGACATGTTGTGGGGCTGCCGCAGGCAGGTGGATGCCAGCTGTCTGTGTGAGCCTGTGTGAGTAGTCGTCTTTGCTTTGAGAGTGGCTTTGAGGAGGAGGCTTTTCCTCGAAGTGGCGCAGCTAGCAGGTAGCTGTGAGTAGGTGTGGTGGAAGTGTTGGGAGAGGAGGAAGGTGAGCAGCGCAGGTGTTGTGGGTGTGCCCTAGGCAGGTGTCGGCAATGTTTGCAGCACTGAGTCGTGGCCTGGGAGCCCTGGGTGGTGGGGGAGCGGCTTTATGAGGGTGGTCCTGCTAGGAGTAAAGTGTGAGCAGGCGTGGTGCAAGTTTTGGGAGGGGAGGAATGTGAGCCTGGTGGGTGTTGTGGGGCTGCGGCAGGAATGGAGCCGCAAGCTTTGCTTGCGCAGTGCTCCTCTGTGGGAGGCCTGTGTGGTGGGCTGGGCGTTTGATGAGGATGGCACTGGTGAGAGTAGGAGTGGTGTAAAGTGTTGTGAGGGCAGGAAGGTGAGCAGGGCCCATGTTGTGGGGCTGCCCTAGGCAGGTGGAGGCAAGGTCAGCTTGTGCAGAGGTCTTGACGGTGAGTCCGTCCTGGTCGGGAAGCCCTTGAAGCAGGCTGGGACTGCGAGCAGTGAGGAGAGAGTAGAGCTGTTGTAGCTTTTGGGTAAGAGGCGGCCTGGAGAAAAGTGTCGGGCAGTAAGAAGGAGAGCAGGGCAGAAGTTGCAGAGGTGCCCTAGGCAGGTGGAGGCCAGCTTGGCTGGTGCAGAAGTCGTGACTTTGTGTCTCTAAGGGTGGGGAAGGTGCTGTAGCAAGCTAGCAGTCCCTGCAGTGTGGTGAGAGGAGGCATAGTGTAAGTGTTGTGAGGTCAGAAAGGCAAGTGTGACGTGCTGTGGGGCTGCCCTAGGCAGGTGGAGGCAAGGTCGGCTTGTGCAGAGGTCTTGACGGTGAGTCCGTCATGGTCGGGAAGCCCTTGAAGCAGGCTGGGACTGCGAGCAGTGAGGTGAGAGTAGGTGTGGTGTAAAGTGTTGTGAGGGCAGGAAGGTGAGCATGAGACATGTTGTGGGGCTGCCGCAGGCAGGTGGATGCCAGCTGTCTGTGTGAGCCTGTGTGAGTAGTCGTCTTTGCTTTGAGAGTGGCTTTGAGGAGGAGGCTTTTCCTCGAAGTGGCGCAGCTAGCAGGTAGCTGTGAGTAGGTGTGGTGGAAGTGTTGGGAGAGGAGGAAGGTGAGCAGCGCAGGTGTTGTGGGTGTGCCCTAGGCAGGTGTCGGCAATGTTTGCAGCACTGAGTCGTGGCCTGGGAGCCCTGGGTGGTGGGGGAGCGGCTTTATGAGGGTGGTCCTGCTAGGAGTAAAGTGTGAGCAGGCGTGGTGCAAGTTTTGGGAGGGGAGGAATGTGAGCCTGGTGGGTGTTGTGGGGCTGCGGCAGGAATGGAGCCGCAAGCTTTGCTTGCGCAGTGCTCCTCTGTGGGAGGCCTGTGTGGTGGGCTGGGCGTTTGATGAGGATGGCACTGGTGAGAGTAGGAGTGGTGTAAAGTGTTGTGAGGGCAGGAAGGTGAGCAGGGCCCATGTTGTGGGGCTGCCCTAGGCAGGTGGAGGCAAGGTCAGCTTGTGCAGAGGTCTTGACGGTGAGTCCGTCCTGGTCGGGAAGCCCTTGAAGCAGGCTGGGACTGCGAGCAGTGAGGAGAGAGTAGAGCTGTTGTAGCTTTTGGGTAAGAGGCGGCCTGGAGAAAAGTGTCGGGCAGTAAGAAGGAGAGCAGGGCAGAAGTTGCAGAGGTGCCCTAGGCAGGTGGAGGCCAGCTTGGCTGGTGCAGAAGTCGTGACTTTGTGTCTCTAAGGGTGGGGAAGGTGCTGTAGCAAGCTAGCAGTCCCTGCAGTGTGGTGAGAGGAGGCATAGTGTAAGTGTTGTGAGGTCAGAAAGGCAAGTGTGACGTGCTGTGGGGCTGCCCTAGGCAGGTGGAGGCAAGGTCGGCTTGTGCAGAGGTCTTGACGGTGAGTCCGTCATGGTCGGGAAGCCCTTGAAGCAGGCTGGGACTGCGAGCAGTGAGGTGAGAGTAGGTGTGGTGTAAAGTGTTGTGAGGGCAGGAAGGTGAGCATGAGACATGTTGTGGGGCTGCCACAGGCAGGTGGATGCCAGCTGTCTGTGTGAGCCTGTGTGAGTAGTCGTCTTTGCTTTGAGAGTGGCTTTGAGGAGGAGGCTTTTCCTCGAAGTGGCGCAGCTAGCAGGTAGCTGTGAGTAGGTGTGGTGGAAGTGTTGGGAGAGGAGGAAGGTGAGCAGCGCAGGTGTTGTGGGTGTGCCCTAGGCAGGTGTCGGCAATGTTTGCAGCACTGAGTCGTGGCCTGGGAGCCCTGGGTGGTGGGGGAGCGGCTTTATGAGGGTGGTCCTGCTAGGAGTAAAGTGTGAGCAGGCGTGGTGCAAGTTTTGGGAGGGGAGGAATGTGAGCCTGGTGGGTGTTGTGGGGCTGCGGCAGGAATGGAGCCGCAAGCTTTGCTTGCGCAGTGCTCCTCTGTGGGAGGCCTGTGTGGTGGGCTGGGCGTTTGATGAGGATGGCACTGGTGAGAGTAGGAGTGGTGTAAAGTGTTGTGAGGGCAGGAAGGTGAGCAGGGCCCATGTTGTGGGGCTGCCCTAGGCAGGTGGAGGCAAGGTCAGCTTGTGCAGAGGTCTTGACGGTGAGTCCGTCCTGGTCGGGAAGCCCTTGAAGCAGGCTGGGACTGCGAGCAGTGAGGAGAGAGTAGAGCTGTTGTAGCTTTTGGGTAAGAGGCGGCCTGGAGAAAAGTGTCGGGCAGTAAGAAGGAGAGCAGGGCAGAAGTTGCAGAGGTGCCCTAGGCAGGTGGAGGCCAGCTTGGCTGGTGCAGAAGTCGTGACTTTGTGTCTCTAAGGGTGGGGAAGGTGCTGTAGCAAGCTAGCAGTCCCTGCAGTGTGGTGAGAGGAGGCATAGTGTAAGTGTTGTGAGGTCAGAAAGGCAAGTGTGACGTGCTGTGGGGCTGCCCTAGGCAGGTGGAGGCAAGGTCGGCTTGTGCAGAGGTCTTGACGGTGAGTCCGTCATGGTCGGGAAGCCCTTGAAGCAGGCTGGGACTGCGAGCAGTGAGGTGAGAGTAGGTGTGGTGTAAAGTGTTGTGAGGGCAGGAAGGTGAGCATGAGACATGTTGTGGGGCTGCCGCAGGCAGGTGGATGCCAGCTGTCTGTGTGAGCCTGTGTGAGTAGTCGTCTTTGCTTTGAGAGTGGCTTTGAGGAGGAGGCTTTTCCTCGAAGTGGCGCAGCTAGCAGGTAGCTGTGAGTAGGTGTGGTGGAAGTGTTGGGAGAGGAGGAAGGTGAGCAGCGCAGGTGTTGTGGGTGTGCCCTAGGCAGGTGTCGGCAATGTTTGCAGCACTGAGTCGTGGCCTGGGAGCCCTGGGTGGTGGGGGAGCGGCTTTATGAGGGTGGTCCTGCTAGGAGTAAAGTGTGAGCAGGCGTGGTGCAAGTTTTGGGAGGGGAGGAATGTGAGCCTGGTGGGTGTTGTGGGGCTGCGGCAGGAATGGAGCCGCAAGCTTTGCTTGCGCAGTGCTCCTCTGTGGGAGGCCTGTGTGGTGGGCTGGGCGTTTGATGAGGATGGCACTGGTGAGAGTAGGAGTGGTGTAAAGTGTTGTGAGGGCAGGAAGGTGAGCAGGGCCCATGTTGTGGGGCTGCCCTAGGCAGGTGGAGGCAAGGTCAGCTTGTGCAGAGGTCTTGACGGTGAGTCCGTCCTGGTCGGGAAGCCCTTGAAGCAGGCTGGGACTGCGAGCAGTGAGGAGAGAGTAGAGCTGTTGTAGCTTTTGGGTAAGAGGCGGCCTGGAGAAAAGTGTCGGGCAGTAAGAAGGAGAGCAGGGCAGAAGTTGCAGAGGTGCCCTAGGCAGGTGGAGGCCAGCTTGGCTGGTGCAGAAGTCGTGACTTTGTGTCTCTAAGGGTGGGGAAGGTGCTGTAGCAAGCTAGCAGTCCCTGCAGTGTGGTGAGAGGAGGCATAGTGTAAGTGTTGTGAGGTCAGAAAGGCAAGTGTGACGTGCTGTGGGGCTGCCCTAGGCAGGTGGAGGCAAGGTCGGCTTGTGCAGAGGTCTTGACGGTGAGTCCGTCATGGTCGGGAAGCCCTTGAAGCAGGCTGGGACTGCGAGCAGTGAGGTGAGAGTAGGTGTGGTGTAAAGTGTTGTGAGGGCAGGAAGGTGAGCATGAGACATGTTGTGGGGCTGCCGCAGGCAGGTGGATGCCAGCTGTCTGTGTGAGCCTGTGTGAGTAGTCGTCTTTGCTTTGAGAGTGGCTTTGAGGAGGAGGCTTTTCCTCGAAGTGGCGCAGCTAGCAGGTAGCTGTGAGTAGGTGTGGTGGAAGTGTTGGGAGAGGAGGAAGGTGAGCAGCGCAGGTGTTGTGGGTGTGCCCTAGGCAGGTGTCGGCAATGTTTGCAGCACTGAGTCGTGGCCTGGGAGCCCTGGGTGGTGGGGGAGCGGCTTTATGAGGGTGGTCCTGCTAGGAGTAAAGTGTGAGCAGGCGTGGTGCAAGTTTTGGGAGGGGAGGAATGTGAGCCTGGTGGGTGTTGTGGGGCTGCGGCAGGAATGGAGCCGCAAGCTTTGCTTGCGCAGTGCTCCTCTGTGGGAGGCCTGTGTGGTGGGCTGGGCGTTTGATGAGGATGGCACTGGTGAGAGTAGGAGTGGTGTAAAGTGTTGTGAGGGCAGGAAGGTGAGCAGGGCCCATGTTGTGGGGCTGCCCTAGGCAGGTGGAGGCAAGGTCAGCTTGTGCAGAGGTCTTGACGGTGAGTCCGTCCTGGTCGGGAAGCCCTTGAAGCAGGCTGGGACTGCGAGCAGTGAGGAGAGAGTAGAGCTGTTGTAGCTTTTGGGTAAGAGGCGGCCTGGAGAAAAGTGTCGGGCAGTAAGAAGGAGAGCAGGGCAGAAGTTGCAGAGGTGCCCTAGGCAGGTGGAGGCCAGCTTGGCTGGTGCAGAAGTCGTGACTTTGTGTCTCTAAGGGTGGGGAAGGTGCTGTAGCAAGCTAGCAGTCCCTGCAGTGTGGTGAGAGGAGGCATAGTGTAAGTGTTGTGAGGTCAGAAAGGCAAGTGTGACGTGCTGTGGGGCTGCCCTAGGCAGGTGGAGGCAAGGTCGGCTTGTGCAGAGGTCTTGACGGTGAGTCCGTCATGGTCGGGAAGCCCTTGAAGCAGGCTGGGACTGCGAGCAGTGAGGTGAGAGTAGGTGTGGTGTAAAGTGTTGTGAGGGCAGGAAGGTGAGCATGAGACATGTTGTGGGGCTGCCGCAGGCAGGTGGATGCCAGCTGTCTGTGTGAGCCTGTGTGAGTAGTCGTCTTTGCTTTGAGAGTGGCTTTGAGGAGGAGGCTTTTCCTCGAAGTGGCGCAGCTAGCAGGTAGCTGTGAGTAGGTGTGGTGGAAGTGTTGGGAGAGGAGGAAGGTGAGCAGCGCAGGTGTTGTGGGTGTGCCCTAGGCAGGTGTCGGCAATGTTTGCAGCACTGAGTCGTGGCCTGGGAGCCCTGGGTGGTGGGGGAGCGGCTTTATGAGGGTGGTCCTGCTAGGAGTAAAGTGTGAGCAGGCGTGGTGCAAGTTTTGGGAGGGGAGGAATGTGAGCCTGGTGGGTGTTGTGGGGCTGCGGCAGGAATGGAGCCGCAAGCTTTGCTTGCGCAGTGCTCCTCTGTGGGAGGCCTGTGTGGTGGGCTGGGCGTTTGATGAGGATGGCACTGGTGAGAGTAGGAGTGGTGTAAAGTGTTGTGAGGGCAGGAAGGTGAGCAGGGCCCATGTTGTGGGGCTGCCCTAGGCAGGTGGAGGCAAGGTCAGCTTGTGCAGAGGTCTTGACGGTGAGTCCGTCCTGGTCGGGAAGCCCTTGAAGCAGGCTGGGACTGCGAGCAGTGAGGAGAGAGTAGAGCTGTTGTAGCTTTTGGGTAAGAGGCGGCCTGGAGAAAAGTGTCGGGCAGTAAGAAGGAGAGCAGGGCAGAAGTTGCAGAGGTGCCCTAGGCAGGTGGAGGCCAGCTTGGCTGGTGCAGAAGTCGTGACTTTGTGTCTCTAAGGGTGGGGAAGGTGCTGTAGCAAGCTAGCAGTCCCTGCAGTGTGGTGAGAGGAGGCATAGTGTAAGTGTTGTGAGGTCAGAAAGGCAAGTGTGACGTGCTGTGGGGCTGCCCTAGGCAGGTGGAGGCAAGGTCGGCTTGTGCAGAGGTCTTGACGGTGAGTCCGTCATGGTCGGGAAGCCCTTGAAGCAGGCTGGGACTGCGAGCAGTGAGGTGAGAGTAGGTGTGGTGTAAAGTGTTGTGAGGGCAGGAAGGTGAGCATGAGACATGTTGTGGGGCTGCCGCAGGCAGGTGGATGCCAGCTGTCTGTGTGAGCCTGTGTGAGTAGTCGTCTTTGCTTTGAGAGTGGCTTTGAGGAGGAGGCTTTTCCTCGAAGTGGCGCAGCTAGCAGGTAGCTGTGAGTAGGTGTGGTGGAAGTGTTGGGAGAGGAGGAAGGTGAGCAGCGCAGGTGTTGTGGGTGTGCCCTAGGCAGGTGTCGGCAATGTTTGCAGCACTGAGTCGTGGCCTGGGAGCCCTGGGTGGTGGGGGAGCGGCTTTATGAGGGTGGTCCTGCTAGGAGTAAAGTGTGAGCAGGCGTGGTGCAAGTTTTGGGAGGGGAGGAATGTGAGCCTGGTGGGTGTTGTGGGGCTGCGGCAGGAATGGAGCCGCAAGCTTTGCTTGCGCAGTGCTCCTCTGTGGGAGGCCTGTGTGGTGGGCTGGGCGTTTGATGAGGATGGCACTGGTGAGAGTAGGAGTGGTGTAAAGTGTTGTGAGGGCAGGAAGGTGAGCAGGGCCCATGTTGTGGGGCTGCCCTAGGCAGGTGGAGGCAAGGTCAGCTTGTGCAGAGGTCTTGACGGTGAGTCCGTCCTGGTCGGGAAGCCCTTGAAGCAGGCTGGGACTGCGAGCAGTGAGGAGAGAGTAGAGCTGTTGTAGCTTTTGGGTAAGAGGCGGCCTGGAGAAAAGTGTCGGGCAGTAAGAAGGAGAGCAGGGCAGAAGTTGCAGAGGTGCCCTAGGCAGGTGGAGGCCAGCTTGGCTGGTGCAGAAGTCGTGACTTTGTGTCTCTAAGGGTGGGGAAGGTGCTGTAGCAAGCTAGCAGTCCCTGCAGTGTGGTGAGAGGAGGCATAGTGTAAGTGTTGTGAGGTCAGAAAGGCAAGTGTGACGTGCTGTGGGGGCTGCCCTAGGCAGGTGGAGGCAAGGTCGGCTTGTGCAGAGGTCTTGACGGTGAGTCCGTCATGGTCGGGAAGCCCTTGAAGCAGGCTGGGACTGCGAGCAGTGAGGTGAGAGTAGGTGTGGTGTAAAGTGTTGTGAGGGCAGGAAGGTGAGCATGAGACATGTTGTGGGGCTGCCGCAGGCAGGTGGATGCCAGCTGTCTGTGTGAGCCTGTGTGAGTAGTCGTCTTTGCTTTGAGAGTGGCTTTGAGGAGGAGGCTTTTCCTCGAAGTGGCGCAGCTAGCAGGTAGCTGTGAGTAGGTGTGGTGGAAGTGTTGGGAGAGGAGGAAGGTGAGCAGCGCAGGTGTTGTGGGTGTGCCCTAGGCAGGTGTCGGCAATGTTTGCAGCACTGAGTCGTGGCCTGGGAGCCCTGGGTGGTGGGGGAGCGGCTTTATGAGGGTGGTCCTGCTAGGAGTAAAGTGTGAGCAGGCGTGGTGCAAGTTTTGGGAGGGGAGGAATGTGAGCCTGGTGGGTGTTGTGGGGCTGCGGCAGGAATGGAGCCGCAAGCTTTGCTTGCGCAGTGCTCCTCTGTGGGAGGCCTGTGTGGTGGGCTGGGCGTTTGATGAGGATGGCACTGGTGAGAGTAGGAGTGGTGTAAAGTGTTGTGAGGGCAGGAAGGTGAGCAGGGCCCATGTTGTGGGGCTGCCCTAGGCAGGTGGAGGCAAGGTCAGCTTGTGCAGAGGTCTTGACGGTGAGTCCGTCCTGGTCGGGAAGCCCTTGAAGCAGGCTGGGACTGCGAGCAGTGAGGAGAGAGTAGAGCTGTTGTAGCTTTTGGGTAAGAGGCGGCCTGGAGAAAAGTGTCGGGCAGTAAGAAGGAGAGCAGGGCAGAAGTTGCAGAGGTGCCCTAGGCAGGTGGAGGCCAGCTTGGCTGGTGCAGAAGTCGTGACTTTGTGTCTCTAAGGGTGGGGAAGGTGCTGTAGCAAGCTAGCAGTCCCTGCAGTGTGGTGAGAGGAGGCATAGTGTAAGTGTTGTGAGGTCAGAAAGGCAAGTGTGACGTGCTGTGGGGCTGCCCTAGGCAGGTGGAGGCAAGGTCGGCTTGTGCAGAGGTCTTGACGGTGAGTCCGTCATGGTCGGGAAGCCCTTGAAGCAGGCTGGGACTGCGAGCAGTGAGGTGAGAGTAGGTGTGGTGTAAAGTGTTGTGAGGGCAGGAAGGTGAGCATGAGACATGTTGTGGGGCTGCCGCAGGCAGGTGGATGCCAGCTGTCTGTGTGAGCCTGTGTGAGTAGTCGTCTTTGCTTTGAGAGTGGCTTTGAGGAGGAGGCTTTTCCTCGAAGTGGCGCAGCTAGCAGGTAGCTGTGAGTAGGTGTGGTGGAAGTGTTGGGAGAGGAGGAAGGTGAGCAGCGCAGGTGTTGTGGGTGTGCCCTAGGCAGGTGTCGGCAATGTTTGCAGCACTGAGTCGTGGCCTGGGAGCCCTGGGTGGTGGGGGAGCGGCTTTATGAGGGTGGTCCTGCTAGGAGTAAAGTGTGAGCAGGCGTGGTGCAAGTTTTGGGAGGGGAGGAATGTGAGCCTGGTGGGTGTTGTGGGGCTGCGGCAGGAATGGAGCCGCAAGCTTTGCTTGCGCAGTGCTCCTCTGTGGGAGGCCTGTGTGGTGGGCTGGGCGTTTGATGAGGATGGCACTGGTGAGAGTAGGAGTGGTGTAAAGTGTTGTGAGGGCAGGAAGGTGAGCAGGGCCCATGTTGTGGGGCTGCCCTAGGCAGGTGGAGGCAAGGTCAGCTTGTGCAGAGGTCTTGACGGTGAGTCCGTCCTGGTCGGGAAGCCCTTGAAGCAGGCTGGGACTGCGAGCAGTGAGGAGAGAGTAGAGCTGTTGTAGCTTTTGGGTAAGAGGCGGCCTGGAGAAAAGTGTCGGGCAGTAAGAAGGAGAGCAGGGCAGAAGTTGCAGAGGTGCCCTAGGCAGGTGGAGGCCAGCTTGGCTGGTGCAGAAGTCGTGACTTTGTGTCTCTAAGGGTGGGGAAGGTGCTGTAGCAAGCTAGCAGTCCCTGCAGTGTGGTGAGAGGAGGCATAGTGTAAGTGTTGTGAGGTCAGAAAGGCAAGTGTGACGTGCTGTGGGGCTGCCCTAGGCAGGTGGAGGCAAGGTCGGCTTGTGCAGAGGTCTTGACGGTGAGTCCGTCATGGTCGGGAAGCCCTTGAAGCAGGCTGGGACTGCGAGCAGTGAGGTGAGAGTAGGTGTGGTGTAAAGTGTTGTGAGGGCAGGAAGGTGAGCATGAGACATGTTGTGGGGCTGCCACAGGCAGGTGGATGCCAGCTGTCTGTGTGAGCCTGTGTGAGTAGTCGTCTTTGCTTTGAGAGTGGCTTTGAGGAGGAGGCTTTTCCTCGAAGTGGCGCAGCTAGCAGGTAGCTGTGAGTAGGTGTGGTGGAAGTGTTGGGAGAGGAGGAAGGTGAGCAGCGCAGGTGTTGTGGGTGTGCCCTAGGCAGGTGTCGGCAATGTTTGCAGCACTGAGTCGTGGCCTGGGAGCCCTGGGTGGTGGGGGAGCGGCTTTATGAGGGTGGTCCTGCTAGGAGTAAAGTGTGAGCAGGCGTGGTGCAAGTTTTGGGAGGGGAGGAATGTGAGCCTGGTGGGTGTTGTGGGGCTGCGGCAGGAATGGAGCCGCAAGCTTTGCTTGCGCAGTGCTCCTCTGTGGGAGGCCTGTGTGGTGGGCTGGGCGTTTGATGAGGATGGCACTGGTGAGAGTAGGAGTGGTGTAAAGTGTTGTGAGGGCAGGAAGGTGAGCAGGGCCCATGTTGTGGGGCTGCCCTAGGCAGGTGGAGGCAAGGTCAGCTTGTGCAGAGGTCTTGACGGTGAGTCCGTCCTGGTCGGGAAGCCCTTGAAGCAGGCTGGGACTGCGAGCAGTGAGGAGAGAGTAGAGCTGTTGTAGCTTTTGGGTAAGAGGCGGCCTGGAGAAAAGTGTCGGGCAGTAAGAAGGAGAGCAGGGCAGAAGTTGCAGAGGTGCCCTAGGCAGGTGGAGGCCAGCTTGGCTGGTGCAGAAGTCGTGACTTTGTGTCTCTAAGGGTGGGGAAGGTGCTGTAGCAAGCTAGCAGTCCCTGCAGTGTGGTGAGAGGAGGCATAGTGTAAGTGTTGTGAGGTCAGAAAGGCAAGTGTGACGTGCTGTGGGGCTGCCCTAGGCAGGTGGAGGCAAGGTCGGCTTGTGCAGAGGTCTTGACGGTGAGTCCGTCATGGTCGGGAAGCCCTTGAAGCAGGCTGGGACTGCGAGCAGTGAGGTGAGAGTAGGTGTGGTGTAAAGTGTTGTGAGGGCAGGAAGGTGAGCATGAGACATGTTGTGGGGCTGCCGCAGGCAGGTGGATGCCAGCTGTCTGTGTGAGCCTGTGTGAGTAGTCGTCTTTGCTTTGAGAGTGGCTTTGAGGAGGAGGCTTTTCCTCGAAGTGGCGCAGCTAGCAGGTAGCTGTGAGTAGGTGTGGTGGAAGTGTTGGGAGAGGAGGAAGGTGAGCAGCGCAGGTGTTGTGGGTGTGCCCTAGGCAGGTGTCGGCAATGTTTGCAGCACTGAGTCGTGGCCTGGGAGCCCTGGGTGGTGGGGGAGCGGCTTTATGAGGGTGGTCCTGCTAGGAGTAAAGTGTGAGCAGGCGTGGTGCAAGTTTTGGGAGGGGAGGAATGTGAGCCTGGTGGGTGTTGTGGGGCTGCGGCAGGAATGGAGCCGCAAGCTTTGCTTGCGCAGTGCTCCTCTGTGGGAGGCCTGTGTGGTGGGCTGGGCGTTTGATGAGGATGGCACTGGTGAGAGTAGGAGTGGTGTAAAGTGTTGTGAGGGCAGGAAGGTGAGCAGGGCCCATGTTGTGGGGCTGCCCTAGGCAGGTGGAGGCAAGGTCAGCTTGTGCAGAGGTCTTGACGGTGAGTCCGTCCTGGTCGGGAAGCCCTTGAAGCAGGCTGGGACTGCGAGCAGTGAGGAGAGAGTAGAGCTGTTGTAGCTTTTGGGTAAGAGGCGGCCTGGAGAAAAGTGTCGGGCAGTAAGAAGGAGAGCAGGGCAGAAGTTGCAGAGGTGCCCTAGGCAGGTGGAGGCCAGCTTGGCTGGTGCAGAAGTCGTGACTTTGTGTCTCTAAGGGTGGGGAAGGTGCTGTAGCAAGCTAGCAGTCCCTGCAGTGTGGTGAGAGGAGGCATAGTGTAAGTGTTGTGAGGTCAGAAAGGCAAGTGTGACGTGCTGTGGGGCTGCCCTAGGCAGGTGGAGGCAAGGTCGGCTTGTGCAGAGGTCTTGACGGTGAGTCCGTCATGGTCGGGAAGCCCTTGAAGCAGGCTGGGACTGCGAGCAGTGAGGTGAGAGTAGGTGTGGTGTAAAGTGTTGTGAGGGCAGGAAGGTGAGCATGAGACATGTTGTGGGGCTGCCACAGGCAGGTGGATGCCAGCTGTCTGTGTGAGCCTGTGTGAGTAGTCGTCTTTGCTTTGAGAGTGGCTTTGAGGAGGAGGCTTTTCCTCGAAGTGGCGCAGCTAGCAGGTAGCTGTGAGTAGGTGTGGTGGAAGTGTTGGGAGAGGAGGAAGGTGAGCAGCGCAGGTGTTGTGGGTGTGCCCTAGGCAGGTGTCGGCAATGTTTGCAGCACTGAGTCGTGGCCTGGGAGCCCTGGGTGGTGGGGGAGCGGCTTTATGAGGGTGGTCCTGCTAGGAGTAAAGTGTGAGCAGGCGTGGTGCAAGTTTTGGGAGGGGAGGAATGTGAGCCTGGTGGGTGTTGTGGGGCTGCGGCAGGAATGGAGCCGCAAGCTTTGCTTGCGCAGTGCTCCTCTGTGGGAGGCCTGTGTGGTGGGCTGGGCGTTTGATGAGGATGGCACTGGTGAGAGTAGGAGTGGTGTAAAGTGTTGTGAGGGCAGGAAGGTGAGCAGGGCCCATGTTGTGGGGCTGCCCTAGGCAGGTGGAGGCAAGGTCAGCTTGTGCAGAGGTCTTGACGGTGAGTCCGTCCTGGTCGGGAAGCCCTTGAAGCAGGCTGGGACTGCGAGCAGTGAGGAGAGAGTAGAGCTGTTGTAGCTTTTGGGTAAGAGGCGGCCTGGAGAAAAGTGTCGGGCAGTAAGAAGGAGAGCAGGGCAGAAGTTGCAGAGGTGCCCTAGGCAGGTGGAGGCCAGCTTGGCTGGTGCAGAAGTCGTGACTTTGTGTCTCTAAGGGTGGGGAAGGTGCTGTAGCAAGCTAGCAGTCCCTGCAGTGTGGTGAGAGGAGGCATAGTGTAAGTGTTGTGAGGTCAGAAAGGCAAGTGTGACGTGCTGTGGGGCTGCCCTAGGCAGGTGGAGGCAAGGTCGGCTTGTGCAGAGGTCTTGACGGTGAGTCCGTCATGGTCGGGAAGCCCTTGAAGCAGGCTGGGACTGCGAGCAGTGAGGTGAGAGTAGGTGTGGTGTAAAGTGTTGTGAGGGCAGGAAGGTGAGCATGAGACATGTTGTGGGGCTGCCGCAGGCAGGTGGATGCCAGCTGTCTGTGTGAGCCTGTGTGAGTAGTCGTCTTTGCTTTGAGAGTGGCTTTGAGGAGGAGGCTTTTCCTCGAAGTGGCGCAGCTAGCAGGTAGCTGTGAGTAGGTGTGGTGGAAGTGTTGGGAGAGGAGGAAGGTGAGCAGCGCAGGTGTTGTGGGTGTGCCCTAGGCAGGTGTCGGCAATGTTTGCAGCACTGAGTCGTGGCCTGGGAGCCCTGGGTGGTGGGGGAGCGGCTTTATGAGGGTGGTCCTGCTAGGAGTAAAGTGTGAGCAGGCGTGGTGCAAGTTTTGGGAGGGGAGGAATGTGAGCCTGGTGGGTGTTGTGGGGCTGCGGCAGGAATGGAGCCGCAAGCTTTGCTTGCGCAGTGCTCCTCTGTGGGAGGCCTGTGTGGTGGGCTGGGCGTTTGATGAGGATGGCACTGGTGAGAGTAGGAGTGGTGTAAAGTGTTGTGAGGGCAGGAAGGTGAGCAGGGCCCATGTTGTGGGGCTGCCCTAGGCAGGTGGAGGCAAGGTCAGCTTGTGCAGAGGTCTTGACGGTGAGTCCGTCCTGGTCGGGAAGCCCTTGAAGCAGGCTGGGACTGCGAGCAGTGAGGAGAGAGTAGAGCTGTTGTAGCTTTTGGGTAAGAGGCGGCCTGGAGAAAAGTGTCGGGCAGTAAGAAGGAGAGCAGGGCAGAAGTTGCAGAGGTGCCCTAGGCAGGTGGAGGCCAGCTTGGCTGGTGCAGAAGTCGTGACTTTGTGTCTCTAAGGGTGGGGAAGGTGCTGTAGCAAGCTAGCAGTCCCTGCAGTGTGGTGAGAGGAGGCATAGTGTAAGTGTTGTGAGGTCAGAAAGGCAAGTGTGACGTGCTGTGGGGCTGCCCTAGGCAGGTGGAGGCAAGGTCGGCTTGTGCAGAGGTCTTGACGGTGAGTCCGTCATGGTCGGGAAGCCCTTGAAGCAGGCTGGGACTGCGAGCAGTGAGGTGAGAGTAGGTGTGGTGTAAAGTGTTGTGAGGGCAGGAAGGTGAGCATGAGACATGTTGTGGGGCTGCCGCAGGCAGGTGGATGCCAGCTGTCTGTGTGAGCCTGTGTGAGTAGTCGTCTTTGCTTTGAGAGTGGCTTTGAGGAGGAGGCTTTTCCTCGAAGTGGCGCAGCTAGCAGGTAGCTGTGAGTAGGTGTGGTGGAAGTGTTGGGAGAGGAGGAAGGTGAGCAGCGCAGGTGTTGTGGGTGTGCCCTAGGCAGGTGTCGGCAATGTTTGCAGCACTGAGTCGTGGCCTGGGAGCCCTGGGTGGTGGGGGAGCGGCTTTATGAGGGTGGTCCTGCTAGGAGTAAAGTGTGAGCAGGCGTGGTGCAAGTTTTGGGAGGGGAGGAATGTGAGCCTGGTGGGTGTTGTGGGGCTGCGGCAGGAATGGAGCCGCAAGCTTTGCTTGCGCAGTGCTCCTCTGTGGGAGGCCTGTGTGGTGGGCTGGGCGTTTGATGAGGATGGCACTGGTGAGAGTAGGAGTGGTGTAAAGTGTTGTGAGGGCAGGAAGGTGAGCAGGGCCCATGTTGTGGGGCTGCCCTAGGCAGGTGGAGGCAAGGTCAGCTTGTGCAGAGGTCTTGACGGTGAGTCCGTCCTGGTCGGGAAGCCCTTGAAGCAGGCTGGGACTGCGAGCAGTGAGGAGAGAGTAGAGCTGTTGTAGCTTTTGGGTAAGAGGCGGCCTGGAGAAAAGTGTCGGGCAGTAAGAAGGAGAGCAGGGCAGAAGTTGCAGAGGTGCCCTAGGCAGGTGGAGGCCAGCTTGGCTGGTGCAGAAGTCGTGACTTTGTGTCTCTAAGGGTGGGGAAGGTGCTGTAGCAAGCTAGCAGTCCCTGCAGTGTGGTGAGAGGAGGCATAGTGTAAGTGTTGTGAGGTCAGAAAGGCAAGTGTGACGTGCTGTGGGGCTGCCCTAGGCAGGTGGAGGCAAGGTCGGCTTGTGCAGAGGTCTTGACGGTGAGTCCGTCATGGTCGGGAAGCCCTTGAAGCAGGCTGGGACTGCGAGCAGTGAGGTGAGAGTAGGTGTGGTGTAAAGTGTTGTGAGGGCAGGAAGGTGAGCATGAGACATGTTGTGGGGCTGCCGCAGGCAGGTGGATGCCAGCTGTCTGTGTGAGCCTGTGTGAGTAGTCGTCTTTGCTTTGAGAGTGGCTTTGAGGAGGAGGCTTTTCCTCGAAGTGGCGCAGCTAGCAGGTAGCTGTGAGTAGGTGTGGTGGAAGTGTTGGGAGAGGAGGAAGGTGAGCAGCGCAGGTGTTGTGGGTGTGCCCTAGGCAGGTGTCGGCAATGTTTGCAGCACTGAGTCGTGGCCTGGGAGCCCTGGGTGGTGGGGGAGCGGCTTTATGAGGGTGGTCCTGCTAGGAGTAAAGTGTGAGCAGGCGTGGTGCAAGTTTTGGGAGGGGAGGAATGTGAGCCTGGTGGGTGTTGTGGGGCTGCGGCAGGAATGGAGCCGCAAGCTTTGCTTGCGCAGTGCTCCTCTGTGGGAGGCCTGTGTGGTGGGCTGGGCGTTTGATGAGGATGGCACTGGTGAGAGTAGGAGTGGTGTAAAGTGTTGTGAGGGCAGGAAGGTGAGCAGGGCCCATGTTGTGGGGCTGCCCTAGGCAGGTGGAGGCAAGGTCAGCTTGTGCAGAGGTCTTGACGGTGAGTCCGTCCTGGTCGGGAAGCCCTTGAAGCAGGCTGGGACTGCGAGCAGTGAGGAGAGAGTAGAGCTGTTGTAGCTTTTGGGTAAGAGGCGGCCTGGAGAAAAGTGTCGGGCAGTAAGAAGGAGAGCAGGGCAGAAGTTGCAGAGGTGCCCTAGGCAGGTGGAGGCCAGCTTGGCTGGTGCAGAAGTCGTGACTTTGTGTCTCTAAGGGTGGGGAAGGTGCTGTAGCAAGCTAGCAGTCCCTGCAGTGTGGTGAGAGGAGGCATAGTGTAAGTGTTGTGAGGTCAGAAAGGCAAGTGTGACGTGCTGTGGGGCTGCCCTAGGCAGGTGGAGGCAAGGTCGGCTTGTGCAGAGGTCTTGACGGTGAGTCCGTCATGGTCGGGAAGCCCTTGAAGCAGGCTGGGACTGCGAGCAGTGAGGTGAGAGTAGGTGTGGTGTAAAGTGTTGTGAGGGCAGGAAGGTGAGCATGAGACATGTTGTGGGGCTGCCGCAGGCAGGTGGATGCCAGCTGTCTGTGTGAGCCTGTGTGAGTAGTCGTCTTTGCTTTGAGAGTGGCTTTGAGGAGGAGGCTTTTCCTCGAAGTGGCGCAGCTAGCAGGTAGCTGTGAGTAGGTGTGGTGGAAGTGTTGGGAGAGGAGGAAGGTGAGCAGCGCAGGTGTTGTGGGTGTGCCCTAGGCAGGTGTCGGCAATGTTTGCAGCACTGAGTCGTGGCCTGGGAGCCCTGGGTGGTGGGGGAGCGGCTTTATGAGGGTGGTCCTGCTAGGAGTAAAGTGTGAGCAGGCGTGGTGCAAGTTTTGGGAGGGGAGGAATGTGAGCCTGGTGGGTGTTGTGGGGCTGCGGCAGGAATGGAGCCGCAAGCTTTGCTTGCGCAGTGCTCCTCTGTGGGAGGCCTGTGTGGTGGGCTGGGCGTTTGATGAGGATGGCACTGGTGAGAGTAGGAGTGGTGTAAAGTGTTGTGAGGGCAGGAAGGTGAGCAGGGCCCATGTTGTGGGGCTGCCCTAGGCAGGTGGAGGCAAGGTCAGCTTGTGCAGAGGTCTTGACGGTGAGTCCGTCCTGGTCGGGAAGCCCTTGAAGCAGGCTGGGACTGCGAGCAGTGAGGAGAGAGTAGAGCTGTTGTAGCTTTTGGGTAAGAGGCGGCCTGGAGAAAAGTGTCGGGCAGTAAGAAGGAGAGCAGGGCAGAAGTTGCAGAGGTGCCCTAGGCAGGTGGAGGCCAGCTTGGCTGGTGCAGAAGTCGTGACTTTGTGTCTCTAAGGGTGGGGAAGGTGCTGTAGCAAGCTAGCAGTCCCTGCAGTGTGGTGAGAGGAGGCATAGTGTAAGTGTTGTGAGGTCAGAAAGGCAAGTGTGACGTGCTGTGGGGCTGCCCTAGGCAGGTGGAGGCAAGGTCGGCTTGTGCAGAGGTCTTGACGGTGAGTCCGTCATGGTCGGGAAGCCCTTGAAGCAGGCTGGGACTGCGAGCAGTGAGGTGAGAGTAGGTGTGGTGTAAAGTGTTGTGAGGGCAGGAAGGTGAGCATGAGACATGTTGTGGGGCTGCCGCAGGCAGGTGGATGCCAGCTGTCTGTGTGAGCCTGTGTGAGTAGTCGTCTTTGCTTTGAGAGTGGCTTTGAGGAGGAGGCTTTTCCTCGAAGTGGCGCAGCTAGCAGGTAGCTGTGAGTAGGTGTGGTGGAAGTGTTGGGAGAGGAGGAAGGTGAGCAGCGCAGGTGTTGTGGGTGTGCCCTAGGCAGGTGTCGGCAATGTTTGCAGCACTGAGTCGTGGCCTGGGAGCCCTGGGTGGTGGGGGAGCGGCTTTATGAGGGTGGTCCTGCTAGGAGTAAAGTGTGAGCAGGCGTGGTGCAAGTTTTGGGAGGGGAGGAATGTGAGCCTGGTGGGTGTTGTGGGGCTGCGGCAGGAATGGAGCCGCAAGCTTTGCTTGCGCAGTGCTCCTCTGTGGGAGGCCTGTGTGGTGGGCTGGGCGTTTGATGAGGATGGCACTGGTGAGAGTAGGAGTGGTGTAAAGTGTTGTGAGGGCAGGAAGGTGAGCAGGGCCCATGTTGTGGGGCTGCCCTAGGCAGGTGGAGGCAAGGTCAGCTTGTGCAGAGGTCTTGACGGTGAGTCCGTCCTGGTCGGGAAGCCCTTGAAGCAGGCTGGGACTGCGAGCAGTGAGGAGAGAGTAGAGCTGTTGTAGCTTTTGGGTAAGAGGCGGCCTGGAGAAAAGTGTCGGGCAGTAAGAAGGAGAGCAGGGCAGAAGTTGCAGAGGTGCCCTAGGCAGGTGGAGGCCAGCTTGGCTGGTGCAGAAGTCGTGACTTTGTGTCTCTAAGGGTGGGGAAGGTGCTGTAGCAAGCTAGCAGTCCCTGCAGTGTGGTGAGAGGAGGCATAGTGTAAGTGTTGTGAGGTCAGAAAGGCAAGTGTGACGTGCTGTGGGGCTGCCCTAGGCAGGTGGAGGCAAGGTCGGCTTGTGCAGAGGTCTTGACGGTGAGTCCGTCATGGTCGGGAAGCCCTTGAAGCAGGCTGGGACTGCGAGCAGTGAGGTGAGAGTAGGTGTGGTGTAAAGTGTTGTGAGGGCAGGAAGGTGAGCATGAGACATGTTGTGGGGCTGCCGCAGGCAGGTGGATGCCAGCTGTCTGTGTGAGCCTGTGTGAGTAGTCGTCTTTGCTTTGAGAGTGGCTTTGAGGAGGAGGCTTTTCCTCGAAGTGGCGCAGCTAGCAGGTAGCTGTGAGTAGGTGTGGTGGAAGTGTTGGGAGAGGAGGAAGGTGAGCAGCGCAGGTGTTGTGGGTGTGCCCTAGGCAGGTGTCGGCAATGTTTGCAGCACTGAGTCGTGGCCTGGGAGCCCTGGGTGGTGGGGGAGCGGCTTTATGAGGGTGGTCCTGCTAGGAGTAAAGTGTGAGCAGGCGTGGTGCAAGTTTTGGGAGGGGAGGAATGTGAGCCTGGTGGGTGTTGTGGGGCTGCGGCAGGAATGGAGCCGCAAGCTTTGCTTGCGCAGTGCTCCTCTGTGGGAGGCCTGTGTGGTGGGCTGGGCATTTGATGAGGATGGCACTGGTGAGAGTAGGAGTGGTGTAAAGTGTTGTGAGGGCAGGAAGGTGAGCAGGGCCCATGTTGTGGGGCTGCCCTAGGCAGGTGGAGGCAAGGTCAGCTTGTGCAGAGGTCTTGACGGTGAGTCCGTCCTGGTCGGGAAGCCCTTGAAGCAGGCTGGGACTGCGAGCAGTGAGGAGAGAGTAGAGCTGTTGTAGCTTTTGGGTAAGAGGCGGCCTGGAGAAAAGTGTCGGGCAGTAAGAAGGAGAGCAGGGCAGAAGTTGCAGAGGTGCCCTAGGCAGGTGGAGGCCAGCTTGGCTGGTGCAGAAGTCGTGACTTTGTGTCTCTAAGGGTGGGGAAGGTGCTGTAGCAAGCTAGCAGTCCCTGCAGTGTGGTGAGAGGAGGCATAGTGTAAGTGTTGTGAGGTCAGAAAGGCAAGTGTGACGTGCTGTGGGGCTGCCCTAGGCAGGTGGAGGCAAGGTCGGCTTGTGCAGAGGTCTTGACGGTGAGTCCGTCATGGTCGGGAAGCCCTTGAAGCAGGCTGGGACTGCGAGCAGTGAGGTGAGAGTAGGTGTGGTGTAAAGTGTTGTGAGGGCAGGAAGGTGAGCATGAGACATGTTGTGGGGCTGCCGCAGGCAGGTGGATGCCAGCTGTCTGTGTGAGCCTGTGTGAGTAGTCGTCTTTGCTTTGAGAGTGGCTTTGAGGAGGAGGCTTTTCCTCGAAGTGGCGCAGCTAGCAGGTAGCTGTGAGTAGGTGTGGTGGAAGTGTTGGGAGAGGAGGAAGGTGAGCAGCGCAGGTGTTGTGGGTGTGCCCTAGGCAGGTGTCGGCAATGTTTGCAGCACTGAGCCCTGGGTGGTGGGGGAGCGGCTTTATGAGGGTGGTCCTGCTAGGAGTAAAGTGTGAGCAGGCGTGGTGCAAGTTTTGGGAGGGGAGGAATGTGAGCCTGGTGGGTGTTGTGGGGCTGCGGCAGGAATGGAGCCGCAAGCTTTGCTTGCGCAGTGCTCCTCTGTGGGAGGCCTGTGTGGTGGGCTGGGCGTTTGATGAGGATGGCACTGGTGAGAGTAGGAGTGGTGTAAAGTGTTGTGAGGGCAGGAAGGTGAGCAGGGCCCATGTTGTGGGGCTGCCCTAGGCAGGTGGAGGCAAGGTCAGCTTGTGCAGAGGTCTTGACGGTGAGTCCGTCCTGGTCGGGAAGCCCTTGAAGCAGGCTGGGACTGCGAGCAGTGAGGAGAGAGTAGAGCTGTTGTAGCTTTTGGGTAAGAGGCGGCCTGGAGAAAAGTGTCGGGCAGTAAGAAGGAGAGCAGGGCAGAAGTTGCAGAGGTGCCCTAGGCAGGTGGAGGCCAGCTTGGCTGGTGCAGAAGTCGTGACTTTGTGTCTCTAAGGGTGGGGAAGGTGCTGTAGCAAGCTAGCAGTCCCTGCAGTGTGGTGAGAGGAGGCATAGTGTAAGTGTTGTGAGGTCAGAAAGGCAAGTGTGACGTGCTGTGGGGCTGCCCTAGGCAGGTGGAGGCAAGGTCGGCTTGTGCAGAGGTCTTGACGGTGAGTCCGTCATGGTCGGGAAGCCCTTGAAGCAGGCTGGGACTGCGAGCAGTGAGGTGAGAGTAGGTGTGGTGTAAAGTGTTGTGAGGGCAGGAAGGTGAGCATGAGACATGTTGTGGGGCTGCCGCAGGCAGGTGGATGCCAGCTGTCTGTGTGAGCCTGTGTGAGTAGTCGTCTTTGCTTTGAGAGTGGCTTTGAGGAGGAGGCTTTTCCTCGAAGTGGCGCAGCTAGCAGGTAGCTGTGAGTAGGTGTGGTGGAAGTGTTGGGAGAGGAGGAAGGTGAGCAGCGCAGGTGTTGTGGGTGTGCCCTAGGCAGGTGTCGGCAATGTTTGCAGCACTGAGCCCTGGGTGGTGGGGGAGCGGCTTTATGAGGGTGGTCCTGCTAGGAGTAAAGTGTGAGCAGGCGTGGTGCAAGTTTTGGGAGGGGAGGAATGTGAGCCTGGTGGGTGTTGTGGGGCTGCGGCAGGAATGGAGCCGCAAGCTTTGCTTGCGCAGTGCTCCTCTGTGGGAGGCCTGTGTGGTGGGCTGGGCGTTTGATGAGGATGGCACTGGTGAGAGTAGGAGTGGTGTAAAGTGTTGTGAGGGCAGGAAGGTGAGCAGGGCCCATGTTGTGGGGCTGCCCTAGGCAGGTGGAGGCAAGGTCAGCTTGTGCAGAGGTCTTGACGGTGAGTCCGTCCTGGTCGGGAAGCCCTTGAAGCAGGCTGGGACTGCGAGCAGTGAGGAGAGAGTAGAGCTGTTGTAGCTTTTGGGTAAGAGGCGGCCTGGAGAAAAGTGTCGGGCAGTAAGAAGGAGAGCAGGGCAGAAGTTGCAGAGGTGCCCTAGGCAGGTGGAGGCCAGCTTGGCTGGTGCAGAAGTCGTGACTTTGTGTCTCTAAGGGTGGGGAAGGTGCTGTAGCAAGCTAGCAGTCCCTGCAGTGTGGTGAGAGGAGGCATAGTGTAAGTGTTGTGAGGTCAGAAAGGCAAGTGTGACGTGCTGTGGGGCTGCCCTAGGCAGGTGGAGGCAAGGTCGGCTTGTGCAGAGGTCTTGACGGTGAGTCCGTCATGGTCGGGAAGCCCTTGAAGCAGGCTGGGACTGCGAGCAGTGAGGTGAGAGTAGGTGTGGTGTAAAGTGTTGTGAGGGCAGGAAGGTGAGCATGAGACATGTTGTGGGGCTGCCGCAGGCAGGTGGATGCCAGCTGTCTGTGTGAGCCTGTGTGAGTAGTCGTCTTTGCTTTGAGAGTGGCTTTGAGGAGGAGGCTTTTCCTCGAAGTGGCGCAGCTAGCAGGTAGCTGTGAGTAGGTGTGGTGGAAGTGTTGGGAGAGGAGGAAGGTGAGCAGCGCAGGTGTTGTGGGTGTGCCCTAGGCAGGTGTCGGCAATGTTTGCAGCACTGAGTCGTGGCCTGGGAGCCCTGGGTGGTGGGGGAGCGGCTTTATGAGGGTGGTCCTGCTAGGAGTAAAGTGTGAGCAGGCGTGGTGCAAGTTTTGGGAGGGGAGGAATGTGAGCCTGGTGGGTGTTGTGGGGCTGCGGCAGGAATGGAGCCGCAAGCTTTGCTTGCGCAGTGCTCCTCTGTGGGAGGCCTGTGTGGTGGGCTGGGCGTTTGATGAGGATGGCACTGGTGAGAGTAGGAGTGGTGTAAAGTGTTGTGAGGGCAGGAAGGTGAGCAGGGCCCATGTTGTGGGGCTGCCCTAGGCAGGTGGAGGCAAGGTCAGCTTGTGCAGAGGTCTTGACGGTGAGTCCGTCCTGGTCGGGAAGCCCTTGAAGCAGGCTGGGACTGCGAGCAGTGAGGAGAGAGTAGAGCTGTTGTAGCTTTTGGGTAAGAGGCGGCCTGGAGAAAAGTGTCGGGCAGTAAGAAGGAGAGCAGGGCAGAAGTTGCAGAGGTGCCCTAGGCAGGTGGAGGCCAGCTTGGCTGGTGCAGAAGTCGTGACTTTGTGTCTCTAAGGGTGGGGAAGGTGCTGTAGCAAGCTAGCAGTCCCTGCAGTGTGGTGAGAGGAGGCATAGTGTAAGTGTTGTGAGGTCAGAAAGGCAAGTGTGACGTGCTGTGGGGCTGCCCTAGGCAGGTGGAGGCAAGGTCGGCTTGTGCAGAGGTCTTGACGGTGAGTCCGTCATGGTCGGGAAGCCCTTGAAGCAGGCTGGGACTGCGAGCAGTGAGGTGAGAGTAGGTGTGGTGTAAAGTGTTGTGAGGGCAGGAAGGTGAGCATGAGACATGTTGTGGGGCTGCCGCAGGCAGGTGGATGCCAGCTGTCTGTGTGAGCCTGTGTGAGTAGTCGTCTTTGCTTTGAGAGTGGCTTTGAGGAGGAGGCTTTTCCTCGAAGTGGCGCAGCTAGCAGGTAGCTGTGAGTAGGTGTGGTGGAAGTGTTGGGAGAGGAGGAAGGTGAGCAGCGCAGGTGTTGTGGGTGTGCCCTAGGCAGGTGTCGGCAATGTTTGCAGCACTGAGCCCTGGGTGGTGGGGGAGCGGCTTTATGAGGGTGGTCCTGCTAGGAGTAAAGTGTGAGCAGGCGTGGTGCAAGTTTTGGGAGGGGAGGAATGTGAGCCTGGTGGGTGTTGTGGGGCTGCGGCAGGAATGGAGCCGCAAGCTTTGCTTGCGCAGTGCTCCTCTGTGGGAGGCCTGTGTGGTGGGCTGGGCGTTTGATGAGGATGGCACTGGTGAGAGTAGGAGTGGTGTAAAGTGTTGTGAGGGCAGGAAGGTGAGCAGGGCCCATGTTGTGGGGCTGCCCTAGGCAGGTGGAGGCAAGGTCAGCTTGTGCAGAGGTCTTGACGGTGAGTCCGTCCTGGTCGGGAAGCCCTTGAAGCAGGCTGGGACTGCGAGCAGTGAGGAGAGAGTAGAGCTGTTGTAGCTTTTGGGTAAGAGGCGGCCTGGAGAAAAGTGTCGGGCAGTAAGAAGGAGAGCAGGGCAGAAGTTGCAGAGGTGCCCTAGGCAGGTGGAGGCCAGCTTGGCTGGTGCAGAAGTCGTGACTTTGTGTCTCTAAGGGTGGGGAAGGTGCTGTAGCAAGCTAGCAGTCCCTGCAGTGTGGTGAGAGGAGGCATAGTGTAAGTGTTGTGAGGTCAGAAAGGCAAGTGTGACGTGCTGTGGGGCTGCCCTAGGCAGGTGGAGGCAAGGTCGGCTTGTGCAGAGGTCTTGACGGTGAGTCCGTCATGGTCGGGAAGCCCTTGAAGCAGGCTGGGACTGCGAGCAGTGAGGTGAGAGTAGGTGTGGTGTAAAGTGTTGTGAGGGCAGGAAGGTGAGCATGAGACATGTTGTGGGGCTGCCGCAGGCAGGTGGATGCCAGCTGTCTGTGTGAGCCTGTGTGAGTAGTCGTCTTTGCTTTGAGAGTGGCTTTGAGGAGGAGGCTTTTCCTCGAAGTGGCGCAGCTAGCAGGTAGCTGTGAGTAGGTGTGGTGGAAGTGTTGGGAGAGGAGGAAGGTGAGCAGCGCAGGTGTTGTGGGTGTGCCCTAGGCAGGTGTCGGCAATGTTTGCAGCACTGAGTCGTGGCCTGGGAGCCCTGGGTGGTGGGGGAGCGGCTTTATGAGGGTGGTCCTGCTAGGAGTAAAGTGTGAGCAGGCGTGGTGCAAGTTTTGGGAGGGGAGGAATGTGAGCCTGGTGGGTGTTGTGGGGCTGCGGCAGGAATGGAGCCGCAAGCTTTGCTTGCGCAGTGCTCCTCTGTGGGAGGCCTGTGTGGTGGGCTGGGCGTTTGATGAGGATGGCACTGGTGAGAGTAGGAGTGGTGTAAAGTGTTGTGAGGGCAGGAAGGTGAGCAGGGCCCATGTTGTGGGGCTGCCCTAGGCAGGTGGAGGCAAGGTCAGCTTGTGCAGAGGTCTTGACGGTGAGTCCGTCCTGGTCGGGAAGCCCTTGAAGCAGGCTGGGACTGCGAGCAGTGAGGAGAGAGTAGAGCTGTTGTAGCTTTTGGGTAAGAGGCGGCCTGGAGAAAAGTGTCGGGCAGTAAGAAGGAGAGCAGGGCAGAAGTTGCAGAGGTGCCCTAGGCAGGTGGAGGCCAGCTTGGCTGGTGCAGAAGTCGTGACTTTGTGTCTCTAAGGGTGCGGAAGGTGCTGTAGCAAGCTAGCAGTCCCTGCAGTGTGGTGAGAGGAGGCATAGTGTAAGTGTTGTGAGGTCAGAAAGGCAAGTGTGACGTGCTGTGGGGCTGCCCTAGGCAGGTGGAGGCAAGGTCGGCTTGTGCAGAGGTCTTGACGGTGAGTCCGTCATGGTCGGGAAGCCCTTGAAGCAGGCTGGGACTGCGAGCAGTGAGGTGAGAGTAGGTGTGGTGTAAAGTGTTGTGAGGGCAGGAAGGTGAGCATGAGACATGTTGTGGGGCTGCCGCAGGCAGGTGGATGCCAGCTGTCTGTGTGAGCCTGTGTGAGTAGTCGTCTTTGCTTTGAGAGTGGCTTTGAGGAGGAGGCTTTTCCTCGAAGTGGCGCAGCTAGCAGGTAGCTGTGAGTAGGTGTGGTGGAAGTGTTGGGAGAGGAGGAAGGTGAGCAGCGCAGGTGTTGTGGGTGTGCCCTAGGCAGGTGTCGGCAATGTTTGCAGCACTGAGTCGTGGCCTGGGAGCCCTGGGTGGTGGGGGAGCGGCTTTATGAGGGTGGTCCTGCTAGGAGTAAAGTGTGAGCAGGCGTGGTGCAAGTTTTGGGAGGGGAGGAATGTGAGCCTGGTGGGTGTTGTGGGGCTGCGGCAGGAATGGAGCCGCAAGCTTTGCTTGCGCAGTGCTCCTCTGTGGGAGGCCTGTGTGGTGGGCTGGGCGTTTGATGAGGATGGCACTGGTGAGAGTAGGAGTGGTGTAAAGTGTTGTGAGGGCAGGAAGGTGAGCAGGGCCCATGTTGTGGGGCTGCCCTAGGCAGGTGGAGGCAAGGTCAGCTTGTGCAGAGGTCTTGACGGTGAGTCCGTCCTGGTCGGGAAGCCCTTGAAGCAGGCTGGGACTGCGAGCAGTGAGGAGAGAGTAGAGCTGTTGTAGCTTTTGGGTAAGAGGCGGCCTGGAGAAAAGTGTCGGGCAGTAAGAAGGAGAGCAGGGCAGAAGTTGCAGAGGTGCCCTAGGCAGGTGGAGGCCAGCTTGGCTGGTGCAGAAGTCGTGACTTTGTGTCTCTAAGGGTGGGGAAGGTGCTGTAGCAAGCTAGCAGTCCCTGCAGTGTGGTGAGAGGAGGCATAGTGTAAGTGTTGTGAGGTCAGAAAGGCAAGTGTGACGTGCTGTGGGGCTGCCCTAGGCAGGTGGAGGCAAGGTCGGCTTGTGCAGAGGTCTTGACAGTGAGTCCGTCATGGTCGGGAAGCCCTTGAAGCAGGCTGGGACTGCGAGCAGTGAGGTGAGAGTAGGTGTGGTGTAAAGTGTTGTGAGGGCAGGAAGGTGAGCATGAGACATGTTGTGGGGCTGCCGCAGGCAGGTGGATGCCAGCTGTCTGTGTGAGCCTGTGTGAGTAGTCGTCTTTGCTTTGAGAGTGGCTTTGAGGAGGAGGCTTTTCCTCGAAGTGGCGCAGCTAGCAGGTAGCTGTGAGTAGGTGTGGTGGAAGTGTTGGGAGAGGAGGAAGGTGAGCAGCGCAGGTGTTGTGGGTGTGCCCTAGGCAGGTGTCGGCAATGTTTGCAGCACTGAGCCCTGGGTGGTGGGGGAGCGGCTTTATGAGGGTGGTCCTGCTAGGAGTAAAGTGTGAGCAGGCGTGGTGCAAGTTTTGGGAGGGGAGGAATGTGAGCCTGGTGGGTGTTGTGGGGCTGCGGCAGGAATGGAGCCGCAAGCTTTGCTTGCGCAGTGCTCCTCTGTGGGAGGCCTGTGTGGTGGGCTGGGCGTTTGATGAGGATGGCACTGGTGAGAGTAGGAGTGGTGTAAAGTGTTGTGAGGGCAGGAAGGTGAGCAGGGCCCATGTTGTGGGGCTGCCCTAGGCAGGTGGAGGCAAGGTCAGCTTGTGCAGAGGTCTTGACGGTGAGTCCGTCCTGGTCGGGAAGCCCTTGAAGCAGGCTGGGACTGCGAGCAGTGAGGAGAGAGTAGAGCTGTTGTAGCTTTTGGGTAAGAGGCGGCCTGGAGAAAAGTGTCGGGCAGTAAGAAGGAGAGCAGGGCAGAAGTTGCAGAGGTGCCCTAGGCAGGTGGAGGCCAGCTTGGCTGGTGCAGAAGTCGTGACTTTGTGTCTCTAAGGGTGGGGAAGGTGCTGTAGCAAGCTAGCAGTCCCTGCAGTGTGGTGAGAGGAGGCATAGTGTAAGTGTTGTGAGGTCAGAAAGGCAAGTGTGACGTGCTGTGGGGCTGCCCTAGGCAGGTGGAGGCAAGGTCGGCTTGTGCAGAGGTCTTGACGGTGAGTCCGTCCTGGTCGGGAAGCCCTTGAAGCAGGCTGGGACTGCGAGCAGTGAGGTGAGAGTAGGTGTGGTGTAAAGTGTTGTGAGGGCAGGAAGGTGAGCATGAGACATGTTGTGGGGCTGCCGCAGGCAGGTGGATGCCAGCTGTCTGTGTGAGCCTGTGTGAGTAGTCGTCTTTGCTTTGAGAGTGGCTTTGAGGAGGAGGCTTTTCCTCGAAGTGGCGCAGCTAGCAGGTAGCTGTGAGTAGGTGTGGTGGAAGTGTTGGGAGAGGAGGAAGGTGAGCAGCGCAGGTGTTGTGGGTGTGCCCTAGGCAGGTGTCGGCAATGTTTGCAGCACTGAGTCGTGGCCTGGGAGCCCTGGGTGGTGGGGGAGCGGCTTTATGAGGGTGGTCCTGCTAGGAGTAAAGTGTGAGCAGGCGTGGTGCAAGTTTTGGGAGGGGAGGAATGTGAGCCTGGTGGGTGTTGTGGGGCTGCGGCAGGAATGGAGCCGCAAGCTTTGCTTGCGCAGTGCTCCTCTGTGGGAGGCCTGTGTGGTGGGCTGGGCGTTTGATGAGGATGGCACTGGTGAGAGTAGGAGTGGTGTAAAGTGTTGTGAGGGCAGGAAGGTGAGCAGGGCCCATGTTGTGGGGCTGCCCTAGGCAGGTGGAGGCAAGGTCAGCTTGTGCAGAGGTCTTGACGGTGAGTCCGTCCTGGTCGGGAAGCCCTTGAAGCAGGCTGGGACTGCGAGCAGTGAGGAGAGAGTAGAGCTGTTGTAGCTTTTGGGTAAGAGGCGGCCTGGAGAAAAGTGTCGGGCAGTAAGAAGGAGAGCAGGGCAGAAGTTGCAGAGGTGCCCTAGGCAGGTGGAGGCCAGCTTGGCTGGTGCAGAAGTCGTGACTTTGTGTCTCTAAGGGTGGGGAAGGTGCTGTAGCAAGCTAGCAGTCCCTGCAGTGTGGTGAGAGGAGGCATAGTGTAAGTGTTGTGAGGTCAGAAAGGCAAGTGTGACGTGCTGTGGGGCTGCCCTAGGCAGGTGGAGGCAAGGTCGGCTTGTGCAGAGGTCTTGACGGTGAGTCCGTCATGGTCGGGAAGCCCTTGAAGCAGGCTGGGACTGCGAGCAGTGAGGTGAGAGTAGGTGTGGTGTAAAGTGTTGTGAGGGCAGGAAGGTGAGCATGAGACATGTTGTGGGGCTGCCGCAGGCAGGTGGATGCCAGCTGTCTGTGTGAGCCTGTGTGAGTAGTCGTCTTTGCTTTGAGAGTGGCTTTGAGGAGGAGGCTTTTCCTCGAAGTGGCGCAGCTAGCAGGTAGCTGTGAGTAGGTGTGGTGGAAGTGTTGGGAGAGGAGGAAGGTGAGCAGCGCAGGTGTTGTGGGTGTGCCCTAGGCAGGTGTCGGCAATGTTTGCAGCACTGAGCCCTGGGTGGTGGGGGAGCGGCTTTATGAGGGTGGTCCTGCTAGGAGTAAAGTGTGAGCAGGCGTGGTGCAAGTTTTGGGAGGGGAGGAATGTGAGCCTGGTGGGTGTTGTGGGGCTGCGGCAGGAATGGAGCCGCAAGCTTTGCTTGCGCAGTGCTCCTCTGTGGGAGGCCTGTGTGGTGGGCTGGGCGTTTGATGAGGATGGCACTGGTGAGAGTAGGAGTGGTGTAAAGTGTTGTGAGGGCAGGAAGGTGAGCAGGGCCCATGTTGTGGGGCTGCCCTAGGCAGGTGGAGGCAAGGTCAGCTTGTGCAGAGGTCTTGACGGTGAGTCCGTCCTGGTCGGGAAGCCCTTGAAGCAGGCTGGGACTGCGAGCAGTGAGGAGAGAGTAGAGCTGTTGTAGCTTTTGGGTAAGAGGCGGCCTGGAGAAAAGTGTCGGGCAGTAAGAAGGAGAGCAGGGCAGAAGTTGCAGAGGTGCCCTAGGCAGGTGGAGGCCAGCTTGGCTGGTGCAGAAGTCGTGACTTTGTGTCTCTAAGGGTGCGGAAGGTGCTGTAGCAAGCTAGCAGTCCCTGCAGTGTGGTGAGAGGAGGCATAGTGTAAGTGTTGTGAGGTCAGAAAGGCAAGTGTGACGTGCTGTGGGGCTGCCCTAGGCAGGTGGAGGCAAGGTCGGCTTGTGCAGAGGTCTTGACGGTGAGTCCGTCATGGTCGGGAAGCCCTTGAAGCAGGCTGGGACTGCGAGCAGTGAGGTGAGAGTAGGTGTGGTGTAAAGTGTTGTGAGGGCAGGAAGGTGAGCATGAGACATGTTGTGGGGCTGCCGCAGGCGGGTGGATGCCAGCTGTCTGTGTGAGCCTGTGTGAGTAGTCGTCTTTGCTTTGAGAGTGGCTTTGAGGAGGAGGCTTTTCCTCGAAGTGGCGCAGCTAGCAGGTAGCTGTGAGTAGGTGTGGTGGAAGTGTTGGGAGAGGAGGAAGGTGAGCAGCGCAGGTGTTGTGGGTGTGCCCTAGGCAGGTGTCGGCAATGTTTGCAGCACTGAGTCGTGGCCTGGGAGCCCTGGGTGGTGGGGGAGCGGCTTTATGAGGGTGGTCCTGCTAGGAGTAAAGTGTGAGCAGGCGTGGTGCAAGTTTTGGGAGGGGAGGAATGTGAGCCTGGTGGGTGTTGTGGGGCTGCGGCAGGAATGGAGCCGCAAGCTTTGCTTGCGCAGTGCTCCTCTGTGGGAGGCCTGTGTGGTGGGCTGGGCGTTTGATGAGGATGGCACTGGTGAGAGTAGGAGTGGTGTAAAGTGTTGTGAGGGCAGGAAGGTGAGCAGGGCCCATGTTGTGGGGCTGCCCTAGGCAGGTGGAGGCAAGGTCAGCTTGTGCAGAGGTCTTGACGGTGAGTCCGTCCTGGTCGGGAAGCCCTTGAAGCAGGCTGGGACTGCGAGCAGTGAGGAGAGAGTAGAGCTGTTGTAGCTTTTGGGTAAGAGGCGGCCTGGAGAAAAGTGTCGGGCAGTAAGAAGGAGAGCAGGGCAGAAGTTGCAGAGGTGCCCTAGGCAGGTGGAGGCCAGCTTGGCTGGTGCAGAAGTCGTGACTTTGTGTCTCTAAGGGTGCGGAAGGTGCTGTAGCAAGCTAGCAGTCCCTGCAGTGTGGTGAGAGGAGGCATAGTGTAAGTGTTGTGAGGTCAGAAAGGCAAGTGTGACGTGCTGTGGGGCTGCCCTAGGCAGGTGGAGGCAAGGTCGGCTTGTGCAGAGGTCTTGACGGTGAGTCCGTCATGGTCGGGAAGCCCTTGAAGCAGGCTGGGACTGCGAGCAGTGAGGTGAGAGTAGGTGTGGTGTAAAGTGTTGTGAGGGCAGGAAGGTGAGCATGAGACATGTTGTGGGGCTGCCGCAGGCAGGTGGATGCCAGCTGTCTGTGTGAGCCTGTGTGAGTAGTCGTCTTTGCTTTGAGAGTGGCTTTGAGGAGGAGGCTTTTCCTCGAAGTGGCGCAGCTAGCAGGTAGCTGTGAGTAGGTGTGGTGGAAGTGTTGGGAGAGGAGGAAGGTGAGCAGCGCAGGTGTTGTGGGTGTGCCCTAGGCAGGTGTCGGCAATGTTTGCAGCACTGAGTCGTGGCCTGGGAGCCCTGGGTGGTGGGGGAGCGGCTTTATGAGGGTGGTCCTGCTAGGAGTAAAGTGTGAGCAGGCGTGGTGCAAGTTTTGGGAGGGGAGGAATGTGAGCCTGGTGGGTGTTGTGGGGCTGCGGCAGGAATGGAGCCGCAAGCTTTGCTTGCGCAGTGCTCCTCTGTGGGAGGCCTGTGTGGTGGGCTGGGCGTTTGATGAGGATGGCACTGGTGAGAGTAGGAGTGGTGTAAAGTGTTGTGAGGGCAGGAAGGTGAGCAGGGCCCATGTTGTGGGGCTGCCCTAGGCAGGTGGAGGCAAGGTCAGCTTGTGCAGAGGTCTTGACGGTGAGTCCGTCCTGGTCGGGAAGCCCTTGAAGCAGGCTGGGACTGCGAGCAGTGAGGAGAGAGTAGAGCTGTTGTAGCTTTTGGGTAAGAGGCGGCCTGGAGAAAAGTGTCGGGCAGTAAGAAGGAGAGCAGGGCAGAAGTTGCAGAGGTGCCCTAGGCAGGTGGAGGCCAGCTTGGCTGGTGCAGAAGTCGTGACTTTGTGTCTCTAAGGGTGGGGAAGGTGCTGTAGCAAGCTAGCAGTCCCTGCAGTGTGGTGAGAGGAGGCATAGTGTAAGTGTTGTGAGGTCAGAAAGGCAAGTGTGACGTGCTGTGGGGCTGCCCTAGGCAGGTGGAGGCAAGGTCGGCTTGTGCAGAGGTCTTGACGGTGAGTCCGTCATGGTCGGGAAGCCCTTGAAGCAGGCTGGGACTGCGAGCAGTGAGGTGAGAGTAGGTGTGGTGTAAAGTGTTGTGAGGGCAGGAAGGTGAGCATGAGACATGTTGTGGGGCTGCCGCAGGCAGGTGGATGCCAGCTGTCTGTGTGAGCCTGTGTGAGTAGTCGTCTTTGCTTTGAGAGTGGCTTTGAGGAGGAGGCTTTTCCTCGAAGTGGCGCAGCTAGCAGGTAGCTGTGAGTAGGTGTGGTGGAAGTGTTGGGAGAGGAGGAAGGTGAGCAGCGCAGGTGTTGTGGGTGTGCCCTAGGCAGGTGTCGGCAATGTTTGCAGCACTGAGTCGTGGCCTGGGAGCCCTGGGTGGTGGGGGAGCGGCTTTATGAGGGTGGTCCTGCTAGGAGTAAAGTGTGAGCAGGCGTGGTGCAAGTTTTGGGAGGGGAGGAATGTGAGCCTGGTGGGTGTTGTGGGGCTGCGGCAGGAATGGAGCCGCAAGCTTTGCTTGCGCAGTGCTCCTCTGTGGGAGGCCTGTGTGGTGGGCTGGGCGTTTGATGAGGATGGCACTGGTGAGAGTAGGAGTGGTGTAAAGTGTTGTGAGGGCAGGAAGGTGAGCAGGGCCCATGTTGTGGGGCTGCCCTAGGCAGGTGGAGGCAAGGTCAGCTTGTGCAGAGGTCTTGACGGTGAGTCCGTCCTGGTCGGGAAGCCCTTGAAGCAGGCTGGGACTGCGAGCAGTGAGGAGAGAGTAGAGCTGTTGTAGCTTTTGGGTAAGAGGCGGCCTGGAGAAAAGTGTCGGGCAGTAAGAAGGAGAGCAGGGCAGAAGTTGCAGAGGTGCCCTAGGCAGGTGGAGGCCAGCTTGGCTGGTGCAGAAGTCGTGACTTTGTGTCTCTAAGGGTGCGGAAGGTGCTGTAGCAAGCTAGCAGTCCCTGCAGTGTGGTGAGAGGAGGCATAGTGTAAGTGTTGTGAGGTCAGAAAGGCAAGTGTGACGTGCTGTGGGGCTGCCCTAGGCAGGTGGAGGCAAGGTCGGCTTGTGCAGAGGTCTTGACGGTGAGTCCGTCATGGTCGGGAAGCCCTTGAAGCAGGCTGGGACTGCGAGCAGTGAGGTGAGAGTAGGTGTGGTGTAAAGTGTTGTGAGGGCAGGAAGGTGAGCATGAGACATGTTGTGGGGCTGCCGCAGGCAGGTGGATGCCAGCTGTCTGTGTGAGCCTGTGTGAGTAGTCGTCTTTGCTTTGAGAGTGGCTTTGAGGAGGAGGCTTTTCCTCGAAGTGGCGCAGCTAGCAGGTAGCTGTGAGTAGGTGTGGTGGAAGTGTTGGGAGAGGAGGAAGGTGAGCAGCGCAGGTGTTGTGGGTGTGCCCTAGGCAGGTGTCGGCAATGTTTGCAGCACTGAGTCGTGGCCTGGGAGCCCTGGGTGGTGGGGGAGCGGCTTTATGAGGGTGGTCCTGCTAGGAGTAAAGTGTGAGCAGGCGTGGTGCAAGTTTTGGGAGGGGAGGAATGTGAGCCTGGTGGGTGTTGTGGGGCTGCGGCAGGAATGGAGCCGCAAGCTTTGCTTGCGCAGTGCTCCTCTGTGGGAGGCCTGTGTGGTGGGCTGGGCGTTTGATGAGGATGGCACTGGTGAGAGTAGGAGTGGTGTAAAGTGTTGTGAGGGCAGGAAGGTGAGCAGGGCCCATGTTGTGGGGCTGCCCTAGGCAGGTGGAGGCAAGGTCAGCTTGTGCAGAGGTCTTGACGGTGAGTCCGTCCTGGTCGGGAAGCCCTTGAAGCAGGCTGGGACTGCGAGCAGTGAGGAGAGAGTAGAGCTGTTGTAGCTTTTGGGTAAGAGGCGGCCTGGAGAAAAGTGTCGGGCAGTAAGAAGGAGAGCAGGGCAGAAGTTGCAGAGGTGCCCTAGGCAGGTGGAGGCCAGCTTGGCTGGTGCAGAAGTCGTGACTTTGTGTCTCTAAGGGTGGGGAAGGTGCTGTAGCAAGCTAGCAGTCCCTGCAGTGTGGTGAGAGGAGGCATAGTGTAAGTGTTGTGAGGTCAGAAAGGCAAGTGTGACGTGCTGTGGGGCTGCCCTAGGCAGGTGGAGGCAAGGTCGGCTTGTGCAGAGGTCTTGACGGTGAGTCCGTCATGGTCGGGAAGCCCTTGAAGCAGGCTGGGACTGCGAGCAGTGAGGTGAGAGTAGGTGTGGTGTAAAGTGTTGTGAGGGCAGGAAGGTGAGCATGAGACATGTTGTGGGGCTGCCGCAGGCAGGTGGATGCCAGCTGTCTGTGTGAGCCTGTGTGAGTAGTCGTCTTTGCTTTGAGAGTGGCTTTGAGGAGGAGGCTTTTCCTCGAAGTGGCGCAGCTAGCAGGTAGCTGTGAGTAGGTGTGGTGGAAGTGTTGGGAGAGGAGGAAGGTGAGCAGCGCAGGTGTTGTGGGTGTGCCCTAGGCAGGTGTCGGCAATGTTTGCAGCACTGAGTCGTGGCCTGGGAGCCCTGGGTGGTGGGGGAGCGGCTTTATGAGGGTGGTCCTGCTAGGAGTAAAGTGTGAGCAGGCGTGGTGCAAGTTTTGGGAGGGGAGGAATGTGAGCCTGGTGGGTGTTGTGGGGCTGCGGCAGGAATGGAGCCGCAAGCTTTGCTTGCGCAGTGCTCCTCTGTGGGAGGCCTGTGTGGTGGGCTGGGCGTTTGATGAGGATGGCACTGGTGAGAGTAGGAGTGGTGTAAAGTGTTGTGAGGGCAGGAAGGTGAGCAGGGCCCATGTTGTGGGGCTGCCCTAGGCAGGTGGAGGCAAGGTCAGCTTGTGCAGAGGTCTTGACGGTGAGTCCGTCCTGGTCGGGAAGCCCTTGAAGCAGGCTGGGACTGCGAGCAGTGAGGAGAGAGTAGAGCTGTTGTAGCTTTTGGGTAAGAGGCGGCCTGGAGAAAAGTGTCGGGCAGTAAGAAGGAGAGCAGGGCAGAAGTTGCAGAGGTGCCCTAGGCAGGTGGAGGCCAGCTTGGCTGGTGCAGAAGTCGTGACTTTGTGTCTCTAAGGGTGGGGAAGGTGCTGTAGCAAGCTAGCAGTCCCTGCAGTGTGGTGAGAGGAGGCATAGTGTAAGTGTTGTGAGGTCAGAAAGGCAAGTGTGACGTGCTGTGGGGCTGCCCTAGGCAGGTGGAGGCAAGGTCGGCTTGTGCAGAGGTCTTGACGGTGAGTCCGTCATGGTCGGGAAGCCCTTGAAGCAGGCTGGGACTGCGAGCAGTGAGGTGAGAGTAGGTGTGGTGTAAAGTGTTGTGAGGGCAGGAAGGTGAGCATGAGACATGTTGTGGGGCTGCCGCAGGCAGGTGGATGCCAGCTGTCTGTGTGAGCCTGTGTGAGTAGTCGTCTTTGCTTTGAGAGTGGCTTTGAGGAGGAGGCTTTTCCTCGAAGTGGCGCAGCTAGCAGGTAGCTGTGAGTAGGTGTGGTGGAAGTGTTGGGAGAGGAGGAAGGTGAGCAGCGCAGGTGTTGTGGGTGTGCCCTAGGCAGGTGTCGGCAATGTTTGCAGCACTGAGTCGTGGCCTGGGAGCCCTGGGTGGTGGGGGAGCGGCTTTATGAGGGTGGTCCTGCTAGGAGTAAAGTGTGAGCAGGCGTGGTGCAAGTTTTGGGAGGGGAGGAATGTGAGCCTGGTGGGTGTTGTGGGGCTGCGGCAGGAATGGAGCCGCAAGCTTTGCTTGCGCAGTGCTCCTCTGTGGGAGGCCTGTGTGGTGGGCTGGGCGTTTGATGAGGATGGCACTGGTGAGAGTAGGAGTGGTGTAAAGTGTTGTGAGGGCAGGAAGGTGAGCAGGGCCCATGTTGTGGGGCTGCCCTAGGCAGGTGGAGGCAAGGTCAGCTTGTGCAGAGGTCTTGACGGTGAGTCCGTCCTGGTCGGGAAGCCCTTGAAGCAGGCTGGGACTGCGAGCAGTGAGGAGAGAGTAGAGCTGTTGTAGCTTTTGGGTAAGAGGCGGCCTGGAGAAAAGTGTCGGGCAGTAAGAAGGAGAGCAGGGCAGAAGTTGCAGAGGTGCCCTAGGCAGGTGGAGGCCAGCTTGGCTGGTGCAGAAGTCGTGACTTTGTGTCTCTAAGGGTGGGGAAGGTGCTGTAGCAAGCTAGCAGTCCCTGCAGTGTGGTGAGAGGAGGCATAGTGTAAGTGTTGTGAGGTCAGAAAGGCAAGTGTGACGTGCTGTGGGGCTGCCCTAGGCAGGTGGAGGCAAGGTCGGCTTGTGCAGAGGTCTTGACGGTGAGTCCGTCATGGTCGGGAAGCCCTTGAAGCAGGCTGGGACTGCGAGCAGTGAGGTGAGAGTAGGTGTGGTGTAAAGTGTTGTGAGGGCAGGAAGGTGAGCATGAGACATGTTGTGGGGCTGCCGCAGGCAGGTGGATGCCAGCTGTCTGTGTGAGCCTGTGTGAGTAGTCGTCTTTGCTTTGAGAGTGGCTTTGAGGAGGAGGCTTTTCCTCGAAGTGGCGCAGCTAGCAGGTAGCTGTGAGTAGGTGTGGTGGAAGTGTTGGGAGAGGAGGAAGGTGAGCAGCGCAGGTGTTGTGGGTGTGCCCTAGGCAGGTGTCGGCAATGTTTGCAGCACTGAGTCGTGGCCTGGGAGCCCTGGGTGGTGGGGGAGCGGCTTTATGAGGGTGGTCCTGCTAGGAGTAAAGTGTGAGCAGGCGTGGTGCAAGTTTTGGGAGGGGAGGAATGTGAGCCTGGTGGGTGTTGTGGGGCTGCGGCAGGAATGGAGCCGCAAGCTTTGCTTGCGCAGTGCTCCTCTGTGGGAGGCCTGTGTGGTGGGCTGGGCGTTTGATGAGGATGGCACTGGTGAGAGTAGGAGTGGTGTAAAGTGTTGTGAGGGCAGGAAGGTGAGCAGGGCCCATGTTGTGGGGCTGCCCTAGGCAGGTGGAGGCAAGGTCAGCTTGTGCAGAGGTCTTGACGGTGAGTCCGTCCTGGTCGGGAAGCCCTTGAAGCAGGCTGGGACTGCGAGCAGTGAGGAGAGAGTAGAGCTGTTGTAGCTTTTGGGTAAGAGGCGGCCTGGAGAAAAGTGTCGGGCAGTAAGAAGGAGAGCAGGGCAGAAGTTGCAGAGGTGCCCTAGGCAGGTGGAGGCCAGCTTGGCTGGTGCAGAAGTCGTGACTTTGTGTCTCTAAGGGTGGGGAAGGTGCTGTAGCAAGCTAGCAGTCCCTGCAGTGTGGTGAGAGGAGGCATAGTGTAAGTGTTGTGAGGTCAGAAAGGCAAGTGTGACGTGCTGTGGGGCTGCCCTAGGCAGGTGGAGGCAAGGTCGGCTTGTGCAGAGGTCTTGACGGTGAGTCCGTCATGGTCGGGAAGCCCTTGAAGCAGGCTGGGACTGCGAGCAGTGAGGTGAGAGTAGGTGTGGTGTAAAGTGTTGTGAGGGCAGGAAGGTGAGCATGAGACATGTTGTGGGGCTGCCGCAGGCGGGTGGATGCCAGCTGTCTGTGTGAGCCTGTGTGAGTAGTCGTCTTTGCTTTGAGAGTGGCTTTGAGGAGGAGGCTTTTCCTCGAAGTGGCGCAGCTAGCAGGTAGCTGTGAGTAGGTGTGGTGGAAGTGTTGGGAGAGGAGGAAGGTGAGCAGCGCAGGTGTTGTGGGTGTGCCCTAGGCAGGTGTCGGCAATGTTTGCAGCACTGAGTCGTGGCCTGGGAGCCCTGGGTGGTGGGGGAGCGGCTTTATGAGGGTGGTCCTGCTAGGAGTAAAGTGTGAGCAGGCGTGGTGCAAGTTTTGGGAGGGGAGGAATGTGAGCCTGGTGGGTGTTGTGGGGCTGCGGCAGGAATGGAGCCGCAAGCTTTGCTTGCGCAGTGCTCCTCTGTGGGAGGCCTGTGTGGTGGGCTGGGCGTTTGATGAGGATGGCACTGGTGAGAGTAGGAGTGGTGTAAAGTGTTGTGAGGGCAGGAAGGTGAGCAGGGCCCATGTTGTGGGGCTGCCCTAGGCAGGTGGAGGCAAGGTCAGCTTGTGCAGAGGTCTTGACGGTGAGTCCGTCCTGGTCGGGAAGCCCTTGAAGCAGGCTGGGACTGCGAGCAGTGAGGAGAGAGTAGAGCTGTTGTAGCTTTTGGGTAAGAGGCGGCCTGGAGAAAAGTGTCGGGCAGTAAGAAGGAGAGCAGGGCAGAAGTTGCAGAGGTGCCCTAGGCAGGTGGAGGCCAGCTTGGCTGGTGCAGAAGTCGTGACTTTGTGTCTCTAAGGGTGCGGAAGGTGCTGTAGCAAGCTAGCAGTCCCTGCAGTGTGGTGAGAGGAGGCATAGTGTAAGTGTTGTGAGGTCAGAAAGGCAAGTGTGACGTGCTGTGGGGCTGCCCTAGGCAGGTGGAGGCAAGGTCGGCTTGTGCAGAGGTCTTGACGGTGAGTCCGTCATGGTCGGGAAGCCCTTGAAGCAGGCTGGGACTGCGAGCAGTGAGGTGAGAGTAGGTGTGGTGTAAAGTGTTGTGAGGGCAGGAAGGTGAGCATGAGACATGTTGTGGGGCTGCCGCAGGCAGGTGGATGCCAGCTGTCTGTGTGAGCCTGTGTGAGTAGTCGTCTTTGCTTTGAGAGTGGCTTTGAGGAGGAGGCTTTTCCTCGAAGTGGCGCAGCTAGCAGGTAGCTGTGAGTAGGTGTGGTGGAAGTGTTGGGAGAGGAGGAAGGTGAGCAGCGCAGGTGTTGTGGGTGTGCCCTAGGCAGGTGTCGGCAATGTTTGCAGCACTGAGTCGTGGCCTGGGAGCCCTGGGTGGTGGGGGAGCGGCTTTATGAGGGTGGTCCTGCTAGGAGTAAAGTGTGAGCAGGCGTGGTGCAAGTTTTGGGAGGGGAGGAATGTGAGCCTGGTGGGTGTTGTGGGGCTGCGGCAGGAATGGAGCCGCAAGCTTTGCTTGCGCAGTGCTCCTCTGTGGGAGGCCTGTGTGGTGGGCTGGGCGTTTGATGAGGATGGCACTGGTGAGAGTAGGAGTGGTGTAAAGTGTTGTGAGGGCAGGAAGGTGAGCAGGGCCCATGTTGTGGGGCTGCCCTAGGCAGGTGGAGGCAAGGTCAGCTTGTGCAGAGGTCTTGACGGTGAGTCCGTCCTGGTCGGGAAGCCCTTGAAGCAGGCTGGGACTGCGAGCAGTGAGGAGAGAGTAGAGCTGTTGTAGCTTTTGGGTAAGAGGCGGCCTGGAGAAAAGTGTCGGGCAGTAAGAAGGAGAGCAGGGCAGAAGTTGCAGAGGTGCCCTAGGCAGGTGGAGGCCAGCTTGGCTGGTGCAGAAGTCGTGACTTTGTGTCTCTAAGGGTGCGGAAGGTGCTGTAGCAAGCTAGCAGTCCCTGCAGTGTGGTGAGAGGAGGCATAGTGTAAGTGTTGTGAGGTCAGAAAGGCAAGTGTGACGTGCTGTGGGGCTGCCCTAGGCAGGTGGAGGCAAGGTCGGCTTGTGCAGAGGTCTTGACGGTGAGTCCGTCATGGTCGGGAAGCCCTTGAAGCAGGCTGGGACTGCGAGCAGTGAGGTGAGAGTAGGTGTGGTGTAAAGTGTTGTGAGGGCAGGAAGGTGAGCATGAGACATGTTGTGGGGCTGCCGCAGGCAGGTGGATGCCAGCTGTCTGTGTGAGCCTGTGTGAGTAGTCGTCTTTGCTTTGAGAGTGGCTTTGAGGAGGAGGCTTTTCCTCGAAGTGGCGCAGCTAGCAGGTAGCTGTGAGTAGGTGTGGTGGAAGTGTTGGGAGAGGAGGAAGGTGAGCAGCGCAGGTGTTGTGGGTGTGCCCTAGGCAGGTGTCGGCAATGTTTGCAGCACTGAGTCGTGGCCTGGGAGCCCTGGGTGGTGGGGGAGCGGCTTTATGAGGGTGGTCCTGCTAGGAGTAAAGTGTGAGCAGGCGTGGTGCAAGTTTTGGGAGGGGAGGAATGTGAGCCTGGTGGGTGTTGTGGGGCTGCGGCAGGAATGGAGCCGCAAGCTTTGCTTGCGCAGTGCTCCTCTGTGGGAGGCCTGTGTGGTGGGCTGGGCGTTTGATGAGGATGGCACTGGTGAGAGTAGGAGTGGTGTAAAGTGTTGTGAGGGCAGGAAGGTGAGCAGGGCCCATGTTGTGGGGCTGCCCTAGGCAGGTGGAGGCAAGGTCAGCTTGTGCAGAGGTCTTGACGGTGAGTCCGTCCTGGTCGGGAAGCCCTTGAAGCAGGCTGGGACTGCGAGCAGTGAGGAGAGAGTAGAGCTGTTGTAGCTTTTGGGTAAGAGGCGGCCTGGAGAAAAGTGTCGGGCAGTAAGAAGGAGAGCAGGGCAGAAGTTGCAGAGGTGCCCTAGGCAGGTGGAGGCCAGCTTGGCTGGTGCAGAAGTCGTGACTTTGTGTCTCTAAGGGTGGGGAAGGTGCTGTAGCAAGCTAGCAGTCCCTGCAGTGTGGTGAGAGGAGGCATAGTGTAAGTGTTGTGAGGTCAGAAAGGCAAGTGTGACGTGCTGTGGGGCTGCCCTAGGCAGGTGGAGGCAAGGTCGGCTTGTGCAGAGGTCTTGACGGTGAGTCCGTCCTGGTCGGGAAGCCCTTGAAGCAGGCTGGGACTGCGAGCAGTGAGGAGAGAGTAGAGCTGTTGTAGCTTTTGGGTAAGAGGCGGCCTGGAGAAAAGTGTCGGGCAGTAAGAAGGAGAGCAGGGCAGAATTTGCAGAGGTGCCCTAGGCAGGTGGAGGCCAGCTTGGCTGGTGCAGAAGTCGTGACTTTGTGTCTCTAAGGGTGGGGAAGGTGCTGTAGCAAGCTAGCAGTCCCTGCAGTGTGGTGAGAGGAGGCATAGTGTAAGTGTTGTGAGGTCAGAAAGGCAAGTGTGACGTGCTGTGGGGCTGCCCTAGGCAGGTGGAGGCAAGGTCGGCTTGTGCAGAGGTCTTGACGGTGAGTCCGTCATGGTCGGGAAGCCCTTGAAGCAGGCTGGGACTGCGAGCAGTGAGGTGAGAGTAGGTGTGGTGTAAAGTGTTGTGAGGGCAGGAAGGTGAGCATGAGACATGTTGTGGGGCTGCCGCAGGCAGGTGGATGCCAGCTGTCTGTGTGAGCCTGTGTGAGTAGTCGTCTTTGCTTTGAGAGTGGCTTTGAGGAGGAGGCTTTTCCTCGAAGTGGCGCAGCTAGCAGGTAGCTGTGAGTAGGTGTGGTGGAAGTGTTGGGAGAGGAGGAAGGTGAGCAGCGCAGGTGTTGTGGGTGTGCCCTAGGCAGGTGTCGGCAATGTTTGCAGCACTGAGTCGTGGCCTGGGAGCCCTGGGTGGTGGGGGAGCGGCTTTATGAGGGTGGTCCTGCTAGGAGTAAAGTGTGAGCAGGCGTGGTGCAAGTTTTGGGAGGGGAGGAATGTGAGCCTGGTGGGTGTTGTGGGGCTGCGGCAGGAATGGAGCCGCAAGCTTTGCTTGCGCAGTGCTCCTCTGTGGGAGGCCTGTGTGGTGGGCTGGGCGTTTGATGAGGATGGCACTGGTGAGAGTAGGAGTGGTGTAAAGTGTTGTGAGGGCAGGAAGGTGAGCAGGGCCCATGTTGTGGGGCTGCCCTAGGCAGGTGGAGGCAAGGTCAGCTTGTGCAGAGGTCTTGACGGTGAGTCCGTCCTGGTCGGGAAGCCCTTGAAGCAGGCTGGGACTGCGAGCAGTGAGGAGAGAGTAGAGCTGTTGTAGCTTTTGGGTAAGAGGCGGCCTGGAGAAAAGTGTCGGGCAGTAAGAAGGAGAGCAGGGCAGAAGTTGCAGAGGTGCCCTAGGCAGGTGGAGGCCAGCTTGGCTGGTGCAGAAGTCGTGACTTTGTGTCTCTAAGGGTGGGGAAGGTGCTGTAGCAAGCTAGCAGTCCCTGCAGTGTGGTGAGAGGAGGCATAGTGTAAGTGTTGTGAGGTCAGAAAGGCAAGTGTGACGTGCTGTGGGGCTGCCCTAGGCAGGTGGAGGCAAGGTCGGCTTGTGCAGAGGTCTTGACGGTGAGTCCGTCATGGTCGGGAAGCCCTTGAAGCAGGCTGGGACTGCGAGCAGTGAGGTGAGAGTAGGTGTGGTGTAAAGTGTTGTGAGGGCAGGAAGGTGAGCATGAGACATGTTGTGGGGCTGCCGCAGGCAGGTGGATGCCAGCTGTCTGTGTGAGCCTGTGTGAGTAGTCGTCTTTGCTTTGAGAGTGGCTTTGAGGAGGAGGCTTTTCCTCGAAGTGGCGCAGCTAGCAGGTAGCTGTGAGTAGGTGTGGTGGAAGTGTTGGGAGAGGAGGAAGGTGAGCAGCGCAGGTGTTGTGGGTGTGCCCTAGGCAGGTGTCGGCAATGTTTGCAGCACTGAGTCGTGGCCTGGGAGCCCTGGGTGGTGGGGGAGCGGCTTTATGAGGGTGGTCCTGCTAGGAGTAAAGTGTGAGCAGGCGTGGTGCAAGTTTTGGGAGGGGAGGAATGTGAGCCTGGTGGGTGTTGTGGGGCTGCGGCAGGAATGGAGCCGCAAGCTTTGCTTGCGCAGTGCTCCTCTGTAGGAGGCCTGTGTGGTGGGCTGGGCGTTTGATGAGGATGGCACTGGTGAGAGTAGGAGTGGTGTAAAGTGTTGTGAGGGCAGGAAGGTGAGCAGGGCCCATGTTGTGGGGCTGCCCTAGGCAGGTGGAGGCAAGGTCAGCTTGTGCAGAGGTCTTGACGGTGAGTCCGTCCTGGTCGGGAAGCCCTTGAAGCAGGCTGGGACTGCGAGCAGTGAGGAGAGAGTAGAGCTGTTGTAGCTTTTGGGTAAGAGGCGGCCTGGAGAAAAGTGTCGGGCAGTAAGAAGGAGAGCAGGGCAGAAGTTGCAGAGGTGCCCTAGGCAGGTGGAGGCCAGCTTGGCTGGTGCAGAAGTCGTGACTTTGTGTCTCTAAGGGTGGGGAAGGTGCTGTAGCAAGCTAGCAGTCCCTGCAGTGTGGTGAGAGGAGGCATAGTGTAAGTGTTGTGAGGTCAGAAAGGCAAGTGTGACGTGCTGTGGGGCTGCCCTAGGCAGGTGGAGGCAAGGTCGGCTTGTGCAGAGGTCTTGACGGTGAGTCCGTCATGGTCGGGAAGCCCTTGAAGCAGGCTGGGACTGCGAGCAGTGAGGTGAGAGTAGGTGTGGTGTAAAGTGTTGTGAGGGCAGGAAGGTGAGCATGAGACATGTTGTGGGGCTGCCGCAGGCAGGTGGATGCCAGCTGTCTGTGTGAGCCTGTGTGAGTAGTCGTCTTTGCTTTGAGAGTGGCTTTGAGGAGGAGGCTTTTCCTCGAAGTGGCGCAGCTAGCAGGTAGCTGTGAGTAGGTGTGGTGGAAGTGTTGGGAGAGGAGGAAGGTGAGCAGCGCAGGTGTTGTGGGTGTGCCCTAGGCAGGTGTCGGCAATGTTTGCAGCACTGAGTCGTGGCCTGGGAGCCCTGGGTGGTGGGGGAGCGGCTTTATGAGGGTGGTCCTGCTAGGAGTAAAGTGTGAGCAGGCGTGGTGCAAGTTTTGGGAGGGGAGGAATGTGAGCCTGGTGGGTGTTGTGGGGCTGCGGCAGGAATGGAGCCGCAAGCTTTGCTTGCGCAGTGCTCCTCTGTGGGAGGCCTGTGTGGTGGGCTGGGCGTTTGATGAGGATGGCACTGGTGAGAGTAGGAGTGGTGTAAAGTGTTGTGAGGGCAGGAAGGTGAGCAGGGCCCATGTTGTGGGGCTGCCCTAGGCAGGTGGAGGCAAGGTCAGCTTGTGCAGAGGTCTTGACGGTGAGTCCGTCCTGGTCGGGAAGCCCTTGAAGCAGGCTGGGACTGCGAGCAGTGAGGAGAGAGTAGAGCTGTTGTAGCTTTTGGGTAAGAGGCGGCCTGGAGAAAAGTGTCGGGCAGTAAGAAGGAGAGCAGGGCAGAAGTTGCAGAGGTGCCCTAGGCAGGTGGAGGCCAGCTTGGCTGGTGCAGAAGTCGTGACTTTGTGTCTCTAAGGGTGGGGAAGGTGCTGTAGCAAGCTAGCAGTCCCTGCAGTGTGGTGAGAGGAGGCATAGTGTAAGTGTTGTGAGGTCAGAAAGGCAAGTGTGACGTGCTGTGGGGCTGCCCTAGGCAGGTGGAGGCAAGGTCGGCTTGTGCAGAGGTCTTGACGGTGAGTCCGTCATGGTCGGGAAGCCCTTGAAGCAGGCTGGGACTGCGAGCAGTGAGGTGAGAGTAGGTGTGGTGTAAAGTGTTGTGAGGGCAGGAAGGTGAGCATGAGACATGTTGTGGGGCTGCCGCAGGCAGGTGGATGCCAGCTGTCTGTGTGAGCCTGTGTGAGTAGTCGTCTTTGCTTTGAGAGTGGCTTTGAGGAGGAGGCTTTTCCTCGAAGTGGCGCAGCTAGCAGGTAGCTGTGAGTAGGTGTGGTGGAAGTGTTGGGAGAGGAGGAAGGTGAGCAGCGCAGGTGTTGTGGGTGTGCCCTAGGCAGGTGTCGGCAATGTTTGCAGCACTGAGTCGTGGCCTGGGAGCCCTGGGTGGTGGGGGAGCGGCTTTATGAGGGTGGTCCTGCTAGGAGTAAAGTGTGAGCAGGCGTGGTGCAAGTTTTGGGAGGGGAGGAATGTGAGCCTGGTGGGTGTTGTGGGGCTGCGGCAGGAATGGAGCCGCAAGCTTTGCTTGCGCAGTGCTCCTCTGTGGGAGGCCTGTGTGGTGGGCTGGGCGTTTGATGAGGATGGCACTGGTGAGAGTAGGAGTGGTGTAAAGTGTTGTGAGGGCAGGAAGGTGAGCAGGGCCCATGTTGTGGGGCTGCCCTAGGCAGGTGGAGGCAAGGTCAGCTTGTGCAGAGGTCTTGACGGTGAGTCCGTCCTGGTCGGGAAGCCCTTGAAGCAGGCTGGGACTGCGAGCAGTGAGGAGAGAGTAGAGCTGTTGTAGCTTTTGGGTAAGAGGCGGCCTGGAGAAAAGTGTCGGGCAGTAAGAAGGAGAGCAGGGCAGAAGTTGCAGAGGTGCCCTAGGCAGGTGGAGGCCAGCTTGGCTGGTGCAGAAGTCGTGACTTTGTGTCTCTAAGGGTGGGGAAGGTGCTGTAGCAAGCTAGCAGTCCCTGCAGTGTGGTGAGAGGAGGCATAGTGTAAGTGTTGTGAGGTCAGAAAGGCAAGTGTGACGTGCTGTGGGGCTGCCCTAGGCAGGTGGAGGCAAGGTCGGCTTGTGCAGAGGTCTTGACGGTGAGTCCGTCCTGGTCGGGAAGCCCTTGAAGCAGGCTGGGACTGCGAGCAGTGAGGTGAGAGTAGGTGTGGTGTAAAGTGTTGTGAGGGCAGGAAGGTGAGCATGAGACATGTTGTGGGGCTGCCGCAGGCAGGTGGATGCCAGCTGTCTGTGTGAGCCTGTGTGAGTAGTCGTCTTTGCTTTGAGAGTGGCTTTGAGGAGGAGGCTTTTCCTCGAAGTGGCGCAGCTAGCAGGTAGCTGTGAGTAGGTGTGGTGGAAGTGTTGGGAGAGGAGGAAGGTGAGCAGCGCAGGTGTTGTGGGTGTGCCCTAGGCAGGTGTCGGCAATGTTTGCAGCACTGAGTCGTGGCCTGGGAGCCCTGGGTGGTGGGGGAGCGGCTTTATGAGGGTGGTCCTGCTAGGAGTAAAGTGTGAGCAGGCGTGGTGCAAGTTTTGGGAGGGGAGGAATGTGAGCCTGGTGGGTGTTGTGGGGCTGCGGCAGGAATGGAGCCGCAAGCTTTGCTTGCGCAGTGCTCCTCTGTGGGAGGCCTGTGTGGTGGGCTGGGCGTTTGATGAGGATGGCACTGGTGAGAGTAGGAGTGGTGTAAAGTGTTGTGAGGGCAGGAAGGTGAGCAGGGCCCATGTTGTGGGGCTGCCCTAGGCAGGTGGAGGCAAGGTCAGCTTGTGCAGAGGTCTTGACGGTGAGTCCGTCCTGGTCGGGAAGCCCTTGAAGCAGGCTGGGACTGCGAGCAGTGAGGAGAGAGTAGAGCTGTTGTAGCTTTTGGGTAAGAGGCGGCCTGGAGAAAAGTGTCGGGCAGTAAGAAGGAGAGCAGGGCAGAAGTTGCAGAGGTGCCCTAGGCAGGTGGAGGCCAGCTTGGCTGGTGCAGAAGTCGTGACTTTGTGTCTCTAAGGGTGGGGAAGGTGCTGTAGCAAGCTAGCAGTCCCTGCAGTGTGGTGAGAGGAGGCATAGTGTAAGTGTTGTGAGGTCAGAAAGGCAAGTGTGACGTGCTGTGGGGCTGCCCTAGGCAGGTGGAGGCAAGGTCGGCTTGTGCAGAGGTCTTGACGGTGAGTCCGTCATGGTCGGGAAGCCCTTGAAGCAGGCTGGGACTGCGAGCAGTGAGGTGAGAGTAGGTGTGGTGTAAAGTGTTGTGAGGGCAGGAAGGTGAGCATGAGACATGTTGTGGGGCTGCCGCAGGCGGGTGGATGCCAGCTGTCTGTGTGAGCCTGTGTGAGTAGTCGTCTTTGCTTTGAGAGTGGCTTTGAGGAGGAGGCTTTTCCTCGAAGTGGCGCAGCTAGCAGGTAGCTGTGAGTAGGTGTGGTGGAAGTGTTGGGAGAGGAGGAAGGTGAGCAGCGCAGGTGTTGTGGGTGTGCCCTAGGCAGGTGTCGGCAATGTTTGCAGCACTGAGTCGTGGCCTGGGAGCCCTGGGTGGTGGGGGAGCGGCTTTATGAGGGTGGTCCTGCTAGGAGTAAAGTGTGAGCAGGCGTGGTGCAAGTTTTGGGAGGGGAGGAATGTGAGCCTGGTGGGTGTTGTGGGGCTGCGGCAGGAATGGAGCCGCAAGCTTTGCTTGCGCAGTGCTCCTCTGTGGGAGGCCTGTGTGGTGGGCTGGGCGTTTGATGAGGATGGCACTGGTGAGAGTAGGAGTGGTGTAAAGTGTTGTGAGGGCAGGAAGGTGAGCAGGGCCCATGTTGTGGGGCTGCCCTAGGCAGGTGGAGGCAAGGTCAGCTTGTGCAGAGGTCTTGACGGTGAGTCCGTCCTGGTCGGGAAGCCCTTGAAGCAGGCTGGGACTGCGAGCAGTGAGGAGAGAGTAGAGCTGTTGTAGCTTTTGGGTAAGAGGCGGCCTGGAGAAAAGTGTCGGGCAGTAAGAAGGAGAGCAGGGCAGAAGTTGCAGAGGTGCCCTAGGCAGGTGGAGGCCAGCTTGGCTGGTGCAGAAGTCGTGACTTTGTGTCTCTAAGGGTGCGGAAGGTGCTGTAGCAAGCTAGCAGTCCCTGCAGTGTGGTGAGAGGAGGCATAGTGTAAGTGTTGTGAGGTCAGAAAGGCAAGTGTGACGTGCTGTGGGGCTGCCCTAGGCAGGTGGAGGCAAGGTCGGCTTGTGCAGAGGTCTTGACGGTGAGTCCGTCATGGTCGGGAAGCCCTTGAAGCAGGCTGGGACTGCGAGCAGTGAGGTGAGAGTAGGTGTGGTGTAAAGTGTTGTGAGGGCAGGAAGGTGAGCATGAGACATGTTGTGGGGCTGCCGCAGGCAGGTGGATGCCAGCTGTCTGTGTGAGCCTGTGTGAGTAGTCGTCTTTGCTTTGAGAGTGGCTTTGAGGAGGAGGCTTTTCCTCGAAGTGGCGCAGCTAGCAGGTAGCTGTGAGTAGGTGTGGTGGAAGTGTTGGGAGAGGAGGAAGGTGAGCAGCGCAGGTGTTGTGGGTGTGCCCTAGGCAGGTGTCGGCAATGTTTGCAGCACTGAGTCGTGGCCTGGGAGCCCTGGGTGGTGGGGGAGCGGCTTTATGAGGGTGGTCCTGCTAGGAGTAAAGTGTGAGCAGGCGTGGTGCAAGTTTTGGGAGGGGAGGAATGTGAGCCTGGTGGGTGTTGTGGGGCTGCGGCAGGAATGGAGCCGCAAGCTTTGCTTGCGCAGTGCTCCTCTGTGGGAGGCCTGTGTGGTGGGCTGGGCGTTTGATGAGGATGGCACTGGTGAGAGTAGGAGTGGTGTAAAGTGTTGTGAGGGCAGGAAGGTGAGCAGGGCCCATGTTGTGGGGCTGCCCTAGGCAGGTGGAGGCAAGGTCAGCTTGTGCAGAGGTCTTGACGGTGAGTCCGTCCTGGTCGGGAAGCCCTTGAAGCAGGCTGGGACTGCGAGCAGTGAGGAGAGAGTAGAGCTGTTGTAGCTTTTGGGTAAGAGGCGGCCTGGAGAAAAGTGTCGGGCAGTAAGAAGGAGAGCAGGGCAGAAGTTGCAGAGGTGCCCTAGGCAGGTGGAGGCCAGCTTGGCTGGTGCAGAAGTCGTGACTTTGTGTCTCTAAGG